>NW_010299204.1:31821-46022 GCF_000700745.2 Antrostomus carolinensis | reverse complement strand
CTACAGGGAGCCTTCCTGTCTTTCGAGGCTTGTATCTATTTCCTACCTGTTTGGTTTATCCTTTAGCAACTTATTTTGATGTAACTCCTTGAAGTTATATAGTATGAAACAGGGAATCTAAAAGCATGTAATTTAAAAAAAAATAATTCCTGCAATTCTCTCTTTCATTCCCTCTCCCTAAAGGGATTACATTAAGTGTTTGATACTTGACTTTTGTAGAAAGATCAGAAGGTTGCTTTTTTTTCTTTTCATAAATTAGAAATTGAGAGAATACAGGGAAGGAGGACAGATAACTTGGTTAAATCATTAGCACAGGCCTCTAAAAATGTGGTTCAACACATAAATCATTTTTGTCTGATCTTTATTATTCTCCTAGGGCCTGAGTAAATTAGAGATGCTAAAACACCTGAAGTATTATGAAGATGAATTAATTGATCTTCATGAAGGACTTATGCACTACAGAGAGGAGGGTCTTAAAAGTTGTGCCAGATGGACTTTGTTTAATCTAGTGCAGAAGCAACACAGTCGTGATTCTTCCCCATTTCACAAAAAGAGGACTGCTTGTTTCTTAAAGATTATACAGAGGATAATTTTTAAAGAGGACAGAACAATTCAGGAAATCTGGAGTATTGAAGGATTTAGTGCTACATCCAGGACATGGGGCTGTGAAGAGAAGAATCTGGCTCCATTTCAATCTGTGGGAAATATCTCCAAGTTTATATTCTTAAGGTCATTTTGGAAACAAAAAACCCCACTTGTTCTTTCAAAAATTGCCCTTTCTGGATGTTGGTTCTTGACTATCTGAGTTTCGAGGCATAAATCTTTATGTTTATTGAATGTGAAATTTACAAGTTCAGTTCCTTAACAGCAAGTTTGATTCCTCTGTTGTAAAGACTCTGAAGCAAGAATCACTATAGATTTATGGTTTTGTTTGGTCCACTTTAAGAAAAATGCATTGAACTAACTCAGTTGCTGACAAAACAACTCTGTTGCTTATGCTGCTTCAGTGTGTAAAGCAAAAGAGGTTTGAGAATCCAAGGCTTGCTCTTGCTTCTGTCCATCGGTATTTTGATAAATCTGCACAGACTTCACCTGAACAGACTTCACCATCTCTACAGCCACAGGCAAACATCAACAGGAATTGAAACCCAGTTTAAGCTCCACAGTTAAAACTGCTATTCACTTGAGACAGGCCAGCACAGAAGCTAAGCAACTTATTTCTCACCTACAGAAATATTTTGAGCCAGGAAATGCTTGTGACTCTTCTCACAATTTCTTCAATGTTATCCATTTGCGGTACAGCTCTGCACTGTCTTTCAGGGCACACTGTTACCTCACAATCAGGTAAGTTTCTGTGTTCAATCTGTGCAGATTTAGGAAACTGATAGTGTTGAGGTCCATATGACTTCAAACAGGGTTACTTTAGAAATTATGTCAAATCTAAAGACTACAGGTTATTCCCAGAAGGGTTGATAAATTAGCAAGATGACTCAGAATGAACAATAACTAGATATTCATTCAAATCATGCTATCTGCTAAGTTTCAGGTAAAGACAGAAGAATACATGGAAGTTTAGAATATTATAATAGTCTATAACATATACACATTGAAAGAAAGAAATTATATTCCATTATTTTATTAAATTGCACAGTAATATAACAATACATTTAAAATGACAATTGAAAAGAATAATTATATTTCATTATGTCAGCTGATCTGCTCAGATGAACACTGTCTACTGCTGGATAGATACAGTGGCATGGAATCCCATAATGTAGTAAGTTTAAGAAAATTATTATTATAAGCTCCATATTCTGGGAGATATTTTATTACTGCTGCTGGCAACTAACATATTTAAAACTCACTAATTGGAAATGGGATAGAAATTGTGAAAAAAAACCCCACAACAGTTCAAAAGGTAGCACTCACACCTCAAAACACCTTTTTCAGCTACAATTCACCAAGAAATTGAACTTTTTAGTATTTGATTATATAGTTAAAATAAGTTGAGCTGCCTTAAAATACCATCTTTTACTAAAGTACCTATTCTCCAGCTCTTTGATCATCTGTGTGACCCTTCTTTGGACCCTCTCCCATCTGTCTGCATCTTTCTTGAATTATGGGGACCAGAACTGGACACAATAGTTCTCCAGCTGCAGCCTGAAAAACACTGAGTAGGGTGGAGTGATCACATCTCTGTCTCTGATAGTAGCGTCCCTGTGGATGCAACCCAGGATCCAACTTGCCTTTGTTGCTGCAGTGGCACGCTGCTGATGCACGGTCATCTTGTTATTCACCAGCACCCCCAGATCCCTTTCAGCAAGGAACACACACGTCCTAGCCTGTACTGAGCTCTTTGGTTATGTCGTTCCAGCTGCAGGACTTTGCATTAGTCTTTATTAAACTTCATATTGTTCTTGCTAGGCCACTCTTCCAGCCTGTCCAGGTCTCTCTGTGAGATGGCTCTTCCTTCAGACATGTTCACCTCAACACCCATTCTGAGTCATCAGCAAACTTGGTGAGGGTGCTTTCAATCTCATTGTCCAGATCATTTATAAAGATGTTGAACACTGTGGGGCTCAGTATTCATCCCTGGGGGATCCCACTGGTGACAGGCTGCAAGCCTGAGTGAAAACCATTGATTACAACCCTCTGAGTGCAGCCAGTGAGTTAGTTTCCTACCCATCTTGCAGACCACCCATCCAATCTGCATCATGCAGTTTGTCCAGGAGAAGGTTGTGGGAAACAGTGTCAAACACATTGTTGAAGTCCAGGAAAATGATATCTACTGCTCTTCCCATGTTAACAGAAAATATTATTTTGTTGTAGGAGGTGATCAGGTTAGTCAGGCAATTTCTGGATTTCATTTTTTTCCAAAACTAAGAAAGGTTTCACAGAATACTAAATTGTGGGAAATCAAAGTCCTAAATAATATTAAATAATTATAAAGATTTAAAGTTTGTAAAAAGTAAAAAAGGTCTAAGGAAAGAGAAATGCATGCACTCTCCCCTTCTAACTCAACACTAACGTGAAAACAGAAACTCAGAATTAGACAGCCAAGCCAGAATGATGTGGGAAACCAGGTCTCCTGCATCTCTTTTTCTGAGTACATTCTGATCTCTCATGGTGAGCCTATCAATCTGACTTCAAAAAGAAGTAGCTACTGTTCTTGTGTTTGTTGCAGGTTTTTTAAGAAATCAGAACTAACTGCCTAATAAGATTAGATTTTTGGTTTACATGTGGTTCATTCAGTCAGTTTTTCATGTCACTTCACTAACAAGTTGCATCCCTTTTTCCAGGCTAACAAACTATACGCTAGTTTATACTTTTTCTGGTATTGTTGACTTGACTGTGTGACTTCTCCTTCCACTCTTTAGCAACTGAATAGTACAGGATGAATGGCTGGAAGAAAGCAAAAAAGGTTATGACATTTCTCTGTCCTGTACAGGATTTCTATGTGCTGTTTCAATTCCATGGTCTGAATAGTATCCAGCATAAAGCAGGCAGAACTCACGCTGGCATCTAGAGAATAAGGGAAAAGAAAAGGCACATATGCACATACTGACTTACACAGTTTCCTAAAATATATCTCAGTCTTAGCTAGCATTTGGGAAGTTTCTTCTCCAGTAAATTTAATATCTATAGTAAAAATCTCTTAGTTATATAAGGGAAATTTAGTGCAAAGCTATCCGCAACTTCGCTAAGTTAGGAGGAAGTTTCATGAAGTAAAAACTGTCTTCCAAAATGTTTGTAAATCCTCGAAGTGCTGGCAGGAACTGTTTTCTTGATACATTTCTTTTTGGAATTATCCCTTTTTATATTTGAAATCCTTCACAGTTATATTAATTTACATTTATTATGCATCATAGTGTTCTGTTTAAATGCTCATAATTCTTAAACTTCAGTCTTAAATCTCTAAAATGTCTAGTTTATGCAATGGTATTTCATTAATCACAACACACACCACTGGTTAGAAAGTATGACCTATTAACCAAGGAATTGTGCCATTATATTTATGTCGTACTTGTTAATTTTAGGGTTCATGTTTTCTTTGGAACTTCCAGACACCATTTGGTTTATTGAATTAGATTTTCAATCTGCCCAGTCTTCAAGAACTGTAAGTAGCGTTAAAAATTCAAGTCATATTCTGTCAAAGAATTCATTTTTATAAAAATAATATCATATTTGATGTAATACTAATGGAGAGAGCTCCAAATGTGCTCTGTAGAGATATATTTATTAGAAATATTATTAGAAGACAATAGAAATTATACATAACCTCCTTTGCACACTTAAAGTAAATCACTAGAAAGAGGAAGTGAGCAAATAGATAAGGAATTAATAAGATAATATTTTAAATAGTCTCCAATTTGGCATCTAAATCACTGCTTATAGAATCATTCACTTACCTATAAATATCCACCTTGTTGAAAACAAACTGTGTGGTGAAAGAAGAGAATTCTACTCCTGAATACACAAGCTAAGGTCAACCTGCATGTATGTCAATCTCATTAATGGACAAAAAGTTAATAAGTTGTCTTCTAGTTTCTCAACTGCATTGACAGAACTTGGGGAAAGATCTTGTACTTGTATAAATATCCATATTTGCCATGTGAGACAAAATGGGGATCTCCCTCTCACACATCTGAGTGATCTTTTATTCTCTTCTCCTGACCCCTCACCTCATGTCCTCTCCTGCCTGATCTATTTGCCCTTCAGAGTCCCAATGATTCTGCTTTCCAGAAAGAAACAGATAATAGCATTGCCTAAGAGAGACAGGTTTTAAGATACAATGTTTCTGATAAGTAATGTTCCCCTTTATGAAATGCTGGTAGTCGTTAAAAACTTTGCATAACTTTTTAAGACTTCTGAGAGGCCTTTAAAGTTAATACAATTTATTTACCATCCCAAAACTTCTAAAATAGAAACAAAATTTTCCTGGAGATGTCTCGCAAATTTGAGGTATTGGGCCCAGATCTGTTCTCAGTAAACCAAGGAAAAATCCTTGTGGCTAATTTTGAGTTTACACCATTACCGATAAAAGATTTGTTTGATGTAAATAAATCTGTCATCAATTCCATGAAGTCACATTAGGTGCAATTTGGAGCATACTTGACCTATACTTTCTGAAGTGTGCTATTATGGTAAAATACACAGCTAAGGACCAGATGTTCGTGTTGTGATAGAGCCAGCAATCCATTGAAGTAAACTCTTTCTCTTGTGTCATTTAACTTATACTATCTGGATGTCAGTTCAAGATTCTCTTGCAGACTGTACATTTTCAAGTGTATTTGTTTCTAGTAGTTCTAGGAAGAGGGTGTACCTAATCTAAATACATTTTTTTTGTTCAGAATTTCACCTAAGCTGAGTTTTCAGTCAAATTTATTGTTCCTACTTATGCTTTATTGTAGCATCGTAAATAATTTTTCGTACTTCTTGATATTAATGTATTTTTAATGGCATTCCCACTTCTTCTATGCTGTTTAAAAGCCTTTGGATCTCAATCTTCAATCTTAAACAAAAGCAATGGGCATATTTTCATTGTTCCAGATCATTCTCTCTTTCTAAGAATGGACAGTAGATGATGCTTGTGGAAGAATAAGGTATATATAGTATGACCTTTCCCTTGACAGATGACAGCAATCGCTAGTTTAGAGACTCCTCAAGTTGGAGGTTACCTCTGGGCCACTGTATTTCATACAGTTATTATTCATAAGTTTGCCTAATACCTTTTTGAACCTATTTATAATTTTGCCCTCCTCGCAAATTGAGAGTCATCTTTTAAATTACATAAAAAGGGAAAAAAGTGCTTTCATACCTGTAAAGTGATGCTGTTATTATTCCAGTAAGTCTCTTTGTTCCTGACGGTGGCACAGAACAACCACTTCTTTATGCTATTCATGTGTGTTACAGATCTTTATCATAGAATCATAGAATGGCTTGGGTTGGAAGGGACCTTTAAAGGTCATCTAGTCCAGCCCCCTTGCAGTGAGCAAGGACACCTTCGACTAGATCAGGTTACTCAGAGCCCCGTCCAGCCTGACCTTGAATGCTTCCAGGGATGGGGCTTCTGCCACCTGTCTGGGCAACCTGTTTCACCACCATTATCATGAAAAATTTCTTCCTTAACACTTTTTTCAAAATTAAAAAGTTCTAGTTGTAGAGAAGTTTTTCATACTTTGATCATTTTCTTGGCTTCCTCTGCATCTTTTTAAGATGGGATGGCCAAAACACATACAGTAAATAAATTGATTCTCTTTTCCAAACTCTTCCCTGGTTCTACCAGTTTGTTTTCTCAGAGTTTCAACGCTGACTGCAATAATGCATTAGCAGTTACACATCCTGGAATTAAAATATACAAGAGACAAACAAAGAAACTTCAAGCTGGCAAAAGCACAGGAAAGGTGTCAAAATACTGAAAGCCTCTCAGTGTCAGGGGCAGGAAAGTGACAATAACATAGAAATTACAATTACTCAGGGCCAGAGTTCCCCTCAGCAGTATTAAGGATGTGTTACAGCTGTGAAGAGCTGTGTATATGGCTTCTCAAGAACTGAGAAACAGAGGAAAGGAATAAATTAATAATTTCCACACTCAGCTGGAATAGAAATGTTACAAATAAACACTGAAAACCATGAATCATGATCTTACAAAAATTACTAAACCCCTAAGCCTGCAAGTCTAAGGAAACTCACTGATAGCAAACTGCTGCACAGCTTTACAACAGCCCTGCTCATGGCACTACGGTTACTCACAAGCACAAATCTTTACAGCATCAGGCCACAATTTCTAGATTACTGACCAGTTTTAAACAATGAAGTATAAAAAGTATTTATCCTACTGCTGCAAGGTAGTACACCAGCATTTGAGTCAGCTCACTGACATCACCACCACAAGGTCTTGGTTTCTATCCCATATTGAGTAACCTATAAGGTAATAGTTTATATATTCAGTTCAATGAGTAGGCTGGGACTTACATGCTTGGTCATATCCTGTTTTACTAATGCCATATAAAGTTATGTAGGATTATAGCTTGTGATTTATGCCTTGCTCCTCACTGCAGAGCACGCTCCATTGCTCAGCAAAGCCACCACTCATCGCAGAGTGGAATCCCAAGGGGTGCCCTGCCTTAATTCCTTCCCTGACCTTACTGTTCACATTCCTCCTCCATCAGGGAAAAGAGTGCCAGTCTGCTGGAAATCTGTTTGTGCACAAACTGTTTTAAAAGATGAAACACTGTAAGAAAGTGGGGAAAAATAAAACCACTTACAAAGGTGAATATGAAGTCATGCAATACATTATCTACTACAGAAGCATATTATACCATGCCACTGATTGGAAGAAAAGGGTGGCTCAGAAAAATAATTTCCAATTAGGATATTTTAAAGGAAAAAAACCATCAAGAAAAATAATCTCAAATTAATGGAATTAGGCTGCAATATCATTATTCCCAGTATTATTAGAATTTTGTCTCAAGTAGCATGATATTCTGTGTTTCTCTTAAAGGCCCTAGAATCTCATAAAAATCTTCAGAAATCTTAATTTGTATTGAATAAAAAAGAAAATAAATAAGATTTTTCTAGGTCTTTCTGTCCAAAATACTTGTAAATCTGATCCCTATATTTGCAAGGTGCAGTGGAGACTAGCAGGAAGAGAAATAAAAGGAAACCAGTACCTATTTCTTTAAGTGATATTTTAAAGCCTCCTTCTCCCCAATTCTGTTTTCTCCAGACTCCTGATCTTGTGACATTTGGCAAGGCAAAGCCTGAAATTTCTGTTATTAGTCAGTGAGAAAATGCAGCAAATGGCTTAGCTTCCACATTCCCCTTCTCTTACAGAGCAGTGTTACCCTGCACCTCATCTCACAAGGTGGTAGAAGAAATCCTGTGTTTTGAAAACAGTGGTGAGATTGCAATCAGGTAGGGAGGGAGGGAGTGTAAGTCAGTGTGAGGAAGGAGAGAGAAGGGTAGAGCAATACAAAAGTTGCTCTGGAAGAAGCCAGATTTATTTGCAGTTGGTTGAGTTTTTGCAAGCATCAGAAGATTTCTGAGAAACAGCATCTAAAATATGCTTAGAGGCCTCCCACTAAAACTGCATTTCTAGTGCTGATTTTGTCTCTGGTAAATCAGCACTAGAAAGTACAATTGTTTCCTTTGACATGTCACAGGGTGTCAACCCTTTAGGGCTGGTGTACTGAAAGCTAAAGGAAAACAAAAGGCAGAAATACCTCTTTCTCAGCAATATTCCAATAATCCATATTGGTCTGTTTCTCAAGTTGCCTGTTCCCCACCCCTTCCCCCTTTTTTTTTCCTATTTACAGGTTTCACAGGTTAAAAAGGAAACTATTGCAGGAAAGAAAGTGCAGTTTAACATACAGTACTGTAAGAAGGATGAGGGAAAGATGACAGTTGAGTAATGCAAATATCACTACATAGAAGAAAAATACTTCTATGACAAGTATACAAGAAAAAAACTAATTCTACAAGAGCAGCCAAATAGTAGGACATTTTCATTCACAACCTCTGTGCTTTACTGTAATGATGCAAAAGCACCTCCAAAAACAAAAAAACCCAAACAAACAAAAAAAAAAATAACCCCAAACACCAAAACAGACAGTGGTCTGGTTTTAGATGTTATGCTAAAAAGTATCAGAAAAATTCTGTGGCAAAGCTCTGTTTCTACTGAAATAAATAAAGAAGTTGCTGTTGACTCAGCATAATTCAATTTAACTCTTTACCTTTATGATTTTCTGTGAACGCTGGGTAATCCTTGGTGTTGTTTTTCCACTCCATAGAACTGAGATGTATGAGAAGATCTTGCACTCTGCCAATTCCACACCTTGTCCAGGTCAGCACAATCTCTCCTACATCATTTAATATCATTCACATGAGTAAGCCCATTGTATCCAAGGAGAGTACTTCCTTGTGCACTAGGTAAGCACTGGTATAAATGTTTGTTGTTTTAGAAGCTATTTTCACAGCAGAGCTGAATATGGAAAACACATGTCACTGTTAACACATTTATTCTAGCATAATATTAATACTAATATTAATAGTAGGTGAAAAATGAATGCCACTTCAGAATTATAAATTAACTATCTCACTATGCAAAGGTTTTTATTTTCATGATATAGGGACATAATGGCCACTTAGATATTTTATTTAAACATTTTCCTTTATAAGAAAGCTGAAATATTGGAGTTTCTCTCTGCATTGCATTTCCACTGACCATATGTAAATTTAGCCCTTTACCGATACGTCTTTTAAGAGATGTTCTTACTGCCATTATTTCAGAAGAGGAAGACAGATAATTGTAGGTGACATACCTGTCACGAGGAACGGTATTTAGGCTACAGGGTTTTCTTCTACAGGAAATCACTGTTATGTTTACTGTCACTTTCAGATTTAAATGTAAGAGTCATCCTTGACTTTCCTTTAGGTCATCAGAAACAAAGGCAAATGAAAAAAATCCCATAAAGTTGTTTCCCTCAAATTAGAAAAGAAGAGTTCCTTTATTTCTGTTCTAAACACTGAAGGTAAATTAAAATCCTATATACCTGAGATCTTATAGCTAAAAAACATTTGTGGGACATGGAATAAAAGGAGGCATTTTACAGAAATAGCAGTGAAAGTTTTACCAGGTCCTTTTTTTTTTGAATAGGAGTCTTGATCTTAAAAACAAGCAGACAATCACTGCCTCCTCTCCCAAAAAAAACCCTCCAACCAACCAATCAACCAACAAAAACTCCTAGAAGTGCCAAATGCTTTTCTATTTGCCTAGGCATGAGCTAACATGAGGATTAATGATTTGCTTGCTGGTTTTCAGAATTTTTTTTGTCATAGTTCCCTGTCCTTCTCTTTTTTCCTCTCAAAAGCTATCAACAGCTCATAACATTTCCAAAACACTCCAAAATATTGCTCAGGACTATGACTTTTTCCAGTTCTTTACTCATTGCCAGTGATTACCTACCCTGAAGGAAAAATCTTTTGCAAAATACTGTCCTTTGGAAACATATTCTCCAGTCTGAGGACTGTGTTAAACATCATATTTTTCTCCTTTCTCTGAATTTGACAAATTTAAATCTGTTAATGTTAAGAAGGAGCACTCACTTAAATTATTACTTTCTCATCATTGCTTAATTGTCAGAAGAAGGAATTATATGCATGAGATTGGTGTCTTTTCAGTCACAGAATTTTAAAATTTTAAATTTGAAAAGCAAAGCAAATAAAATTTTGGTTCCAGTTTTAAAGCTAAGAGTGTCTCAAAACTGTTCATGTAGAACTAGGCAAACCAAAGAGTTATTACTACAGATAAAAGAATCATCCTTATGTTGCTGAAGGTAAAATAAAGGAAACATGGCCTACTATTATCTTTGTATTACTTGTGATTCACTGGCATTTTACCACAGCAGATATCCTTACAAACTTAATTTCCCTTCATACAACTTAAACAGCAACTACTCTATGTACAATGTTCATAAATCACAGTGAAAATGCATTGTTAGAGCAGGCAAAACTCTGCATTATACACATAATTCTGATGGAAGAATCTTAATTCAGACTTATTTTATTTCTGTAAATAGTTCTAAATTTTCAAGTGGCTACTGTAAAGCATGCACACTGAAACTGAAGAAAATTGATGAAAAAACATTAACATTAGAATAAAAGCAAACAAAAGATAATGAAGTAAAAATGTTGAAAACATTTCAGAATTAATATTTTGCAGAACAAAAAGAAATCTTAGATGAATTTTCAGTGATATCAAACATTTCAGTGAGAAAATTGTCCATAAAGAATACATCAGCTAAAGGTTTTGAGAGTTTTTCTACTACAAATTTAGACTTTTAGAAGGCTTTTTTTAATTTCCAGAAGGTTGTACATTGTTACCTGGGTTTCTATTAAGCCCATACTATTTTATACTCTCTCTGTCTCTTGATTCAAAATATCAGTAAGTCATAAAATTGCTTGAATTTCTTAAAAAAATGACATGAATATTAATAGTGCTAAACAAGACCCATTAATTTCAATAGCATTTGGAGGAGTGTTTTCAGCTTGTGCGTGCTAGTTTTCCCCAGTTTACTGATATTGTGGGATTTTGGTATTTTTGTTCCTTGATTCATAAGAAAAATATTTGTTCAAAATTTCTCCCAATATTTAAATATTAAACATTTCTTCTTGAAAACATGTGTATGTTAAATGTCTTATGAGAACTTTCTTTAAAGAACTTATTCCCCAGATGGGAAAAATCCCATGTGGAAATGTCATGAACATCTTAAATGAGCTCCAAAAAATTGTTGGCTTTGTCAGAACAGCATTTTCTGGTGCAGGTCTGTACCAAATGGCACCTTCTGCACTTCTCCAGGGTTTATCTTTGTTACGGCATGTCTTAGGACCTTCATTTACACAAAGTCTTACTAAGGTCGATGCAGGACACACACCTGCAAGTGTCCCTCACTGAAAGGGAAGAATGTTTTAGAGGAAATGATCTCATCCCAGTTTTACAGTTAAAAAGAAAGACCAAGCTGTCAAAGAAAATACAGGAAGTCTGAGGTAGGATCAGGACTGAAACATACATTTCTGAAGTGCCAATGCAGCTCTTTTTAGCACAAGGACTAGTTTCTGTCCCATAGACATACAGTCAGAGATGCTTATACTGATATACAAACTTTATTTATAAATTCAACCAATCTTTAATATAGAATTAGGTCTGTGATACAGAACTAGCAACTGCTTACTGCATACTATCTTGCAATAAAGACAGACAAAGTCAAAAGCCTGTATTTGATTTAATGTAAATACAGATTTAAGTTTCAATAAAAATAATTGCCCATCAGAATGACACGGGGTTTGTAACCAAATGACCTTTCTCTAGGAATATGAAAAAAAGATACATACTGCATTGCAGTCCCTGTATCTTATTCCATCTTTAACTCTCCTTCATGGCCCAACACAGAAAGTACTGAGTACTTGTCTTATCTGTGATATGCTGACATTTCCAACCCAATAAAACTGTAGGTGTTGTTTTCACACTGCGTTCTTCCAAACCTTCAGATTTCACTACAGGCAAACCTGTTCTAAGATGTTGCCTGCAGCACTATGGGAACTTGCTGTCAAATCAATTTATTTATGGATGATGGTTGAGTTTTATTCTCTTGAGGTCAATATTTGCTACATGTACATGTATGGATAAAGATCTGCACAGCTGAGCTGGCACATTACTAACATTTTACAGAATTTTTATACTTCTGAGAATTATTGTCTTCAGAATTACAAACGCAAATCATTTATTGGCTTTTAAAAATATACACCTGAAAATGGAGAGAAATAGTAACAATTAAAGTTCCATTTTTTACTATTCAGATTTGTTTTTCACTGGACTGTGGAACTTTAACCCATAGATACCCATGTTACATACAGTAAATGCAACAACAAACTGCTGGGTCAAAAGGCCTGTAAGAGTCATCAGCATAAATGTTGACACAGCATGAAAGCTGCAGAGTCATCGTAGGGGCTGTACAGGAATACTCTAGTTTCACTTACCTTGCAATAAGTGATCAGAGGGTCTCACAACAGAGCACTAAATGCCATCACATCACAATATGCAGCATTCTGACCTCAAGTATGAGCAATTTAGGCAGACTACTGTGCTAAAGGAAGAAACTATGATACCATCAGTGGATGCAGACATAGCCACAGTCTAAGGGGCAGCACCCTGTCATGACCTTCTTTCTGACCACACTGTCTCCTGACAGCCTCTCTCAACTGCTTGTATCTTTGTGTAGTGGTCTACAAGTTTTGAAGAAGCTGGTCATTTGCTTTGCTTTCAGTGAAGTTTAGTAACAAACTGTGTTACTACCAGGAGGGTAGTTGCATGAGTCTCCATGGTTATTTTAGTGATAACTTCATCACTGCAGAATCTGAACTAGAGGCTGAGCCCTACCATGGGAAATAATACCAGGTTCCTCTAGCTCATGTTCATTCACACAGTCAATACATTAAACCTTTCTAAGCATCAACTCTGTGACAATATTCCATGTGCAGACCATCATACATGATAGATGGATATTCTCACTTTGACTTCAGGATGTCAGCATGCTCACGACTTATGTATACATCATCCTACTCAGAGGGCTAACAATGCAATCACCATCTTTGGCATAATCCAAAGATCCTGAAAAAGTACCTGGAGAGTACCTATCCAGGTAAGCATTAATACAAAATCATCAAGAAGGTGTTGTGATTTTATTGTGTGTGGCACATTCTCTATAGACAAATAGACTTGAGCCATCAGAGGCACAAATTTTTTTACGTGTAAACACTATGTCAATTTGAAATACTGAATTAATTCATCTACTGTATTGTTCACAGCAGTTAGCATTCCTTCAGAGTTGTATTTAATATCATGTCTAAGCTTTGAACAAAGCAACAGTTTTGTTGAATGCCATGCTGCTTTAAATTTCTCACTGTTTGAGCTTCAAAAATGAAATATCTATAAACTAAATCCTGGTGGGATTAGTGGGTGTAGGGCAATGTTCTCCATAAATTTGAAATCTATAACAAGCTTGAAATTTTTATACTTGCAGATAAATTAACAAAGTACAAATAAAAGAAAATCTGTAGTTTATTTAAACTTTACATATGATTGCTAGTAATGACAGAGAATATTTTATATGCAATAGTAGTCAAATTCTCTTATACTCCACAATTCTGCAGTCTAGTAAGGAATTAATAAATGTTGTCAGATAGAAAGATGAATCAATAAGGAAATGTGGATATATAGTCTTTGTATAGTATCACACAGAGTTATGTAAAAGTCTGTCTCTATATTCTTCAATCTTTAGGGCTAAATAGAACCCAGAAACTCAGTTTTTGTATTCCATAGGGCTATGGACTAGTTATAATTATGTTAGGTCATTTTCCCACTTAGAGAAATGTTTCAAGATTTAAAAAAAATGTTTTGACTTTTTCTTTTTAATGCTTGAGGACAAAATAAAAGCCTTCAGACCAAAAAAAAAAAAAAAACCCACCAAAAAAAACTCATGAGAAAATCAAACAAATAAAAAAAGATCCATAATCCAAAATAACTAGTAATCTATTTGCTTGGATGCTAACACTGGAAAGCAGGGCTCATGTTGTTACTGTATTTGACCCAGCTCAGAGCCTTGAGTGTTGCTCTCAAAGCTGATTGCACTAACACCAGATTA
>NW_010299204.1:3013-31781 GCF_000700745.2 Antrostomus carolinensis | reverse complement strand
GAGATGTTTTATCAGAACTTCCTAGACAGTTACAGTAAAATATTTTTACATTTCTCTGTCACAAAACCAAAAGTCAACTTGGATTACCGTGTTCTGTGCTTTGCTTGGTTTTTTGTTGTTGTTTTGTTGGTTCGTTTAAAGGAGGCCCTTACTGTGCCCTAAATTAGCTTTATAGCAACTTTTTTACAGGACAAAGATTTCTGCAGATCAGGACTCACAGAGACAGAGCAAATCAACATGCAAGGAAACCAACTGGGGGAAAACATTGTTCTGAGGGATGTTTGTCTTGGTTTCCCTTTGTGTGTGCTGTTTCGAACAGAGTTCAGGGAAAAGAAGGTTGAGAGCTTTCTGCACTAGGAGATTTGGGAATTCTCAAATACAGAGGAGGACAAGACAAAGGCACCTATTCTCAATTTATATGAATTCAAGAGAGGCATAAACTTCATAGTAGCTTTGTAGAAATGAATATGGAGAGGTATAAACTTCATAGTAGCTTTGTAGAAATCATTAAAGTAAATCAAGAGATGCATCCATAGACTTAATCCTGAGATTCCTGTTACCATTGTTTTAATTGAACATGGAATCATGCAAAGGGATCCAAGGCTCCAGTAAGCTCTACTCACTGAAAGGAAAGGGAACTTAGTAGCAATATTGTGTCTATTCCCAGCCTCTATGGAGGCATGTGGAAAACTGATTTATGCACTGACAGCAGAGAAGGCACCAGACAGGAAAGGTGAAGCAAGAAGACAAGAGATTAGTAGGAAATTTGGGTAGGGCTCTCAGAGATAAGTGAGTTTTGGGGGCAAGAATCAGATAGGAGACCAGGAGAAGATAATGAGGTTTTAGGGCGGTAAAAGATGTGATGGTGGAATTCAATAAAGGAGAGGGACAATACTGAACAGCACAGTCTGTGCTATCACACCAAAGGTCCATCCAGCCCAGTGTCCTGCTTCCAAAATTGGCTAAAGCATGTCTAGGATCTTCCTGTAGAACAGAGAGCAGAACACATGGTATTTCTGCACACTTGCACAGACATCAGCACTTGTGGCTCAGGGAACTGACATAGCTATGGGTAAGACAGATTGTCTCATCTGAACTGCTGTCTTTCTGCTGAGAATTGCTCCACTTTGGGACAGAATCCTTATTTCAGGATGTTGATTTCCTCAGTGTGTCTGCTTACAGTCACCATCTCCCAAAGTCTTCTGCCTGTGCTTAAAGCTGGCCAAAGACTCTGTCAAAAAATCCCCTAGTCTTTCTTTTCTAGCCAGAACAAAATACAGTCCCTTGCTTAGCTTGCCCTGAACAGCTGGAGAAGCATAAATATAAAACAAACATCAAAAGATCAAACATGTCAGGGTGCATTGTGGCATCTTGAAAAGAAGGGAGACCACAGTGCATCTCTACCTAGTGAGACCAGCCACCACAATGCCAGCCATGGCATACAACCTCCACATGCTACAAGGTGCTGAGCAGTTACCAAGGCTCAGCTGAACATTCTGGGTTTTAATTTTGGCTATAACTCCAAAATTTCTGCAGAAAAAAAATAGTTTTTAGAAGTTCAATTTTCAATACAAACAAGCATCTTGTAAAGAGCCCTACACCAACCTTGTACAGAATTGCTATTACAAATATCTAAGGTTTTAGCACAGAAGTTTTTATCTCTCTCTCTGGTTTAAACCCAAGAGAAAGATTGAATGGTTTAACTTGTAACCTCAAACTTATTCAAAAAATAATCATTTGCAGGGTCAAGATGAGGGACATTTTCTAGTGCTAAATTCCAAGCTGCAAGTAACCTGCCTACTTATTTTCCTGGTTTTCTAGACAGATTCTGAAAAATTATATTTACATGAATTTTTGTCAAGAAAACATCTATGGCTTTCTTCCTAATAGAAAAGAATAATGATTTTATGAAATAGCTCAGTAAGTGGTATAATCCCAAGTTTTATCTGGTTTATTAATGAGTTACTTCAAATGGGAAAAGTTTATCCCTCTTTAATATTATTTTCTGGGTTTTAGTAGCAAAAAATTTTAGTAGCAAAAATTTTCTTATGAAAGGGTAGTATTTTACTTCTATTCTTATTCTCTTTTTTCTATTTGCCATAGTTTCTGAGTTTCTGGCCTCTCCTGCGAAGGTCTTCCTCTTGCAGTCCAGGATCACTCCTTTAACTTCCAAGTGGTGCTTAAACATGAGCGTTTAGGAGCTCCAAAGACCCTGGACTTGTTTTGTTTACCTGGAACAATGTGACTGCATTTGTACTTGTCCCTGAATTGCCATGAGAGGGTCAGGTAAAAGAATGGCTCCACAAATGCCAGGTGGAACAACAAGAGCATGTATACAGTCCCAGAAACAGAAGTCCTATCACCTTGTCGCAGTCTTTTGTCCTCTTGCTGCATCTCCCCATGTCAGTATAACTTCATAGAACTTTACCTGCTTTTTCCTTCATCTCTTGCATAAGTGTGCAGCGACCAAATACAGAGTGGCACAAAAACAGTGTTGTTGTGGCAATGAAAAGAAAAGGTTATGTCAAACCAGAATCAATAGCAGAACCATTAGAAAGGTCACCTGCTGAGAGTAAGATTAATTTCTTGAACTATAATCTCCCCTCCTCCAGTAATAAAATAAGCACATTGTAAGCAAACTTCAAGTCTTGTCTTGCAGTTCGTACTTCACATAAAAATACAATGATATAGTAATGATAAACAGTTTCTATTTTGATGTCACCTCCAAGTTATCAACCCGAAGGAACCTTCTTCTAATAATAGGGCCATTACAATTATCATTACGTACACAAGATTCAGAATCACTTTAATCATACTAAAAGCCTTTGGAAACACTTTGACAGCTGAAAGCTCTATACTACTGAATACATTTACAGCAAAGCAATTGGTTATATGACAAAAATATATAGTTTCATAAAAGCCAGCTGCTGCATTACAGGGCAAATTGTTCAACATCTTTAGAAAGGTCCTTGGGATATTCTTTATGTTGCTGGCCATAAAATCCACTTCTGTGCAAGATAAGATGGGTGAAAAGGAAATTAAATACAGTACTTAGAAAATTCCTAGAGGAATATCTAGTATGACAAAAGGGACAAACTCTCACAATTTCTTAAAGAAAAATCAAGAGTGGGATTTTTGTTTTAGTCAGCTCCTTAATGACATTGTTAAATGAGAACAGTGGCAAATAATGGACATATTTTAGTCTCATTTCTAGGTTCTCTGTATAATTATGGCCAGCACAAAACACTTCGTTTCATAAAAATCATTCTGTTCTTATTGAGGAATAGAGCTATGCAATGTAATGTCTCACTTGAAGAACACAGTGGAAATTATTTCAGAAAAAAAATGATTGTGCTAGTAAATTCATCAGGTTTATATGCTGCAATGAAAAGTAGGTGTTCAGACCCCTCCTCCATCTCAGACTCACTTTGTGCCTCTAGAAAAAATACTTGAGGCTAAATTCAATAAGGACGTGAGAGCATAGGATTTTGGCCCATGTGAAGTCTTGAACCCACAGTAAGGTACATAGGCTCTTAGTTGCAGGTTTGCACACATGAGCCTATCATTGTAATGGTGCATTCTTAGGCTATAGTAGTCAATAGGAAAAGCCAGGCATAAGACACAAAAATGCAAATGGTTTTACTATGTTTCCTAAGCACTTATACACTTTACACTCACATGTACACCTTATACGCTCTAGACAAACTTAAAAAATATGGCATGTTGAGAAAGTAGAACTAATAAAAACTGAGAACAGAATATGCAGCTCTTCTAGTTTCCCTAAGAAAGAGTTAATTTTTTTCTTAGTCAATCCCAGGACCCCAGGGCTCACCATATTGATGCCATGTCTTTCCAGAGCCTAACTGTCTTCATCTGTCCAATCAAAATATCAGAATCTGCCTTTTAAAACATCAATAGCTATTCTTTGAAAGAAATGAAGGTAGCTTTCCTTTCCTCTCCTTTAAAGTGCAGGTAGCACTTAAAAATATATGCAGAAAAGACTCACTTCTCCATTTCTTTGCTTTTTCAAAAATTGTCTAGTATGCTTCTCCAAGAAGTAGGAAAACCCAAAGTCTAACACGTAAGAGCAGCAGTTTGAAGACTGGAGCTATTACTCTCTTCCTCCTGCAACAGAACCACTATTTGCCAATATACATTGAACCAAGAGAAGAAAGACCCAGGGAGAGCATACAGCTATAATAGTTCAGATCCTCACCTAGGAGATGGGTCCTACATTTCTCTCTCATTGTGAAATTTCTGTGCAAGAGGAATAAGTGGATGTGGGTGTGAGAACAAAGTCCAGACTTCCTCCACTGAAATGAATTTCATAACTCCACGTACACAACCAAGCTTTCCCTTCCACTCTGCTCCTGATGGCCCAAATCTGGTATTCCTGCCCACAGAATGACACAACTCCACCAGAAGGACAGGGCAGGTTCCCTCTGCTTTCCCACACTCTAGTACTAGCCTCAGAAGGAGACACTCTCTAAAAAGATGGGTGCTGTGGACTTCGGCAGGGCCAAGGCTGAGAAGGAAGATGACAGCTTTAGACCTTCCCCCGGTGAACCGCTTCATATACTAAATTGAGTGGTACCTCTATGGTGACTGGAAGCCTTAGAAAAACAGAAAGCAGTCCAAAAACTTCCATTGTGGCAGTCGTTAGGGACCAGCTCCTGGCACATATTAGGTAAGCTCAGAGCACACTCATCAGACCTTTCTGCTCTGATGAGTTTCAGGAATGCGTTGGTCTTCAGTGAAACAAGTCAGGTAACTACTGGAGTTTCCCATCAAATAAGGAATCATACAGTAGAAAAGCTACATGGCAGCCAGCCAGAGTTTGCTTGCTTAATCACCTTGTTGGAATTTGACATTCAATTCCTGTTCTAGATGCCTTGGGCCTTTTTTAATGTAGTGAATTTGTGGTATTTTAACACAACTGAAGATTCAGGAGATGTTTCTGAAGACTTTTCTCAGTCAACTCACCTATAAATGAAACTCTAGCTATATGGGCTGACGAATCAGTAGAAAGCTGGATGCTTCAGCAGCAGCAGACTCTATTCAGCTAAGCCACTCCTAAACTCAAGTATATCTTATTTTTTCTGATTGGAAGGGACTTAGTCAGCAGCATAGAGAAGCATTAATTAGAGAGATTCAGACTTTCATATGAGCAAAGGCGAGACAAAAGAAGACAGTTTAATCAAGAGGACTTAATAAGAAGGAAGACAGCAAACAGGCTACATAGAAAAGTATTGCCAAGGAGCAGACTGGATGTTCATCCTCCAACCAGACATACATCCTTGCAAGATGCATGGCCTTTCAAGGCCCTTTACATAATAAACACATATATCTACAAAGAAAACAGCAATCCTTCATTCACAAGGGGAAAAAAAAAAAAAAAAAAAAAAAAAAAGTAGAACCTGAAGACATTTACATTGTTTCCTTATTCTTTTTCCTGGTGTTTTCCACCTACACTAGAAGAGGTCATTTTGCAGGTAGGAAATTCACTATTATTGAATTCTTCCAGGGACTCCACCAACTGGGAAATTACAGGTCACATCTGAACTCACTTTAATTACAGAGCTAGCCCATTAAAAAGTTCATGTGTCATCTGTTATTTCCCAGAACTGCCTAACACTGTTTTTAACAACTGCATTTTCTTGTGGCTTATCAGTCTAAAAATTTTCTTCCTTTTATTTTTTTTTTTCAATAAGACCTAAGGGATGAAGAAGAACTTCAGTGGAAACAAGAATAGCATTTAAAACAGTAAATCTAAACATCAAAAAAGGACATAAAGATATTTTGAAAAGTTCTAAGAAATAAAACATTTTACTGCCTGTATCAATGCATTCAGGTATGTTTCTGCATGTGTAGTGTAGATGTGTAAGTTTTGTAGAGATTTAAAGTTTTGCCTTGAGTTCATCTGCTCCAGTCAGGCATACAATATTCACATTTTGCAAAAATGTTTTCCCGATCAATGACAAAAGAAGAAGGAGGAGGGATAGGTTTAAAAAAAAAAAAAAAAAAAAAAAAAGTCTTGGTTTGGGTTTGGAAATTTAAAGCTTTATGAAGTGTTAAATTCTGCTAAATATAATTTTTCTTTGTTTCTCCTTTACATTACAATATAATGAAAACTACTAATAGCTTAGTAGTTCAAAGTCAATTCAGTGTTCAAAGGGGAACTGAAGGTTTTACATATACATATATATATATATACATATATATACACACATATATTTTTAATATTAGTTTTCAGTTATAGCCATGAATGATGGATACCCACCTGTAAGTGTAAATCCTGTTTTAGGGTGACAAGTTTGTATCAGGATCAAGAACATATATATGTGATTACCTGGTAAATGAACAAGTTTAGGAATGTACTAGAAAACTTCTGCTTTAAATTGCAGATACATTGGTATGATTGTGCCTGTGCTAAAAGTTTCTGATTTAATATCTGCATCTTCATATGAGGATCAACTGGAGAGTGTTCATCCTCAACATTTTGACCTTCATCCACTTCAAGGTGGATAACCACCTGTTAAAAATTTCCTGTTCTCTGTAGGTATTTGCAGTTCTCCAAACAGTAAGGAAAAGCTGTGATGCAGCAATGCCTGTGATGCTGGCAGCACTTCTTCTTTTTTAGGTTGGTATTTAGAGGAAATACAAAGAGTCAGTCTTTCCATAGGAGGAAAGATGGACTTGTTCTCCTAGTCCATAATAAGAATTTTTTAATGACAAATCTGATTCTCAGTCCACATGTTCACTCAGGCATAATTGACCTCTGCATCTTCCCTTCCGAGATGAAATCTTCTTTTTAAACCATTTCCTTCCATATGAGACAAGACTCTCTAGCGTTGAGGTTCCCTGGGATTTTTTCAATAAGATGTCATGTTTTCAACAGCAGTACTCCAACTAAAGACACATATTTTCTAAAATGTAAACAAATAAATAAAACCTCTCGCTTAAGCAATGCCACTACCCAATTTTCAAATACTGTTAATCTTAAGATGAAGGTTTGGGGTAAAGTGAGACAGGAATTCATAAGAAAAACAAAACATTCACTCTGATTGTAAATGCAGCTTTGCCTCAGTGCTGAAAAAGAAATACAAAGGAAGGAAGATCACACACGGGAGACTCGAGCAGACTTTTCTGAGGAAAAAAGTAAAATGCACTAAGATTTTATGATTACAAGATGGTATAAAGTCTGACAACTAGGTGTAATAAAAGATGACAAGACAGCAGATCTAGATGAATAATATCCCATCATTATGAAGTAAGTAGCAGGGGAAGCAGGAAAGCCTTTGGCAAATCTGCTCATTGCAGACAGAGGAAGCACAAGAGGAATGGTGGATGTCTAATATAGTTCAAAAGTTTAAGAAGGATCAAAAGAATAAGCATGATTCCAGCTGTCAACTGGATGCTGAAAATACTCATGTGAGATGAATACTACATAACATTTACTAATGCATTATTTGGCAAAGGATGGTTTGTGTCTCTGGACACATCTTGGACCAGCCTATCCCAAGTTAAACCAAGATAGCAAACTAGTGAGTGGTGAGACAAAAATGACAGAGATTCACTTGAAGGTCTTGTTTTTAGAAATTATAAAACTTTTCTATAAAGGATTATTTTAGCGACATAGGGAAAAATATTGAAGCAAATTAGAAAATGGAATAAGCAGAGATTTTTTTTTTTTTTTCTGCTCAGCCCTACCTTTTTCAGGTAATTTCAGCTAAATGGCATATACATACATTTTAAATCATTATTTTTGTAATGCAA
The DNA here is from genome assembly GCF_000700745.2 of Antrostomus carolinensis. Lineage (NCBI taxonomy): Eukaryota > Metazoa > Chordata > Aves > Caprimulgiformes > Caprimulgidae > Antrostomus > Antrostomus carolinensis. Next base: position 24,005 of record NW_010299204.1, on the reverse strand, counting down.
AATTGAAGAGGCATCTAAAAGCCAGTGCAAGAGAAGACTCATTAAAAATGACTAAAGATTAAGAATTCAGAACAAAAGAGACACCTACATCATTCAGAGGAAAAAAACAAAACAAAACAAAACCAACGGAATTTAATGGAACTGCTGCTAACTTTGCAGTTTTAAATATAATCTAAAACTGAACACAATGGAAAACACCTTGAAAATGATCTAAGGGTGAAACACATAAGGAATCACAGACATGACTCAAAAGTTTTCAATTTGCTGGAGATGTGGCAGTATTAGACAAAAAGAATCCTTTTTCTATTTTCCTGTACAACTAACAGTCGTACTTAGTCTTATAGTCATACACATAAAATGATTCAAATGCTACCAAGCTGAAGGTGTGCAAAGAGAAGAGTGTACAGAAGACGCTCATTCAGGCAGATATGTTCCTTTATTGCTATTCTCATAACAAACTATGTAAAGCAGAAAGCTAATCCAAATTTCAGTGGTATCTGAAGGAACATAATTTTAAAAACAGTAATATACCAGTATTAACAGTTCCTTCTTGCAGGAAAACCTCGATATTGGCTAATACTACTAGCGTATATGCTCACTCAGGTCATGTGAGATGACAGTAAAGTTTGCATTAAGTATCTCTGACTACTCAGCAAAATGCGTCACATTTAAATTCTTTGAGCCATGAACTATCTTTCCCTGTGTCTTAGTTGGCTCCAGTACTATTTCTTCATAGTGTATTTCCTCATATAATAATAATGGGGCAGTTCATTAAATTTAAGACCTCAAATTAAGACCTGGAGAGGTCTGATGTGCTGCAGATAGCTGTGTACTTGTAATATGAGAGGACAATTTGAGTGGATGCACAGAATTATGACTTGGGAAATCATAAGTTGCAAATATTGCCTTACTGCTCACTCTCTCCTGCTCGTTCAAGTACAGGAGCCTGGAGTAATCACTGCAGTGTGATTCTGAGCGCTGATCAGCTCCAAATTAAAGAAAATAATTGTTGTAGTGATAAGTTTTGTTGTAATTTAAGTCTTCAGTAACTAGGAGCCTCTCTTCAAAGCAGGGTGGTCTTAGCTAGTAAATTTAAAATCTTAGAAATGACCTGCTTGTTTCAAATAGTATGAAACCTGAATGATTAGACATTCACTCAGATCTGCAAGGAAAGCCTTCTTGTGTTGGCCCTGTCATTTTGTTTTAGGAAAACAGCTTTTGGGTAGGCCTTTGTAGCTGTACAGAGAGTTTCCCATATGATGAGCCTGAATAGGAGATGATAATTTACACAAAACCACACCCTCAAGTGCAAAACTTCCTAACTGAAAATGTAAGCATTACACTCATGTATCATGCTGTGTAAAGTTTAGACTCACAGATGTCATCAAGCTTTGCTCTGCTGTACTGGAATGGATATTAGTAGAAATACAGAAAATGCAAAAGCTATCTGGATAGGTCAGATAAAATCTCTTATGTCATTCTTTTCATTACTGATGTCCCTGAGAGTTTGTGTCATCAGAGGACATGATTCTTGCTACCACAGTTAGACTGGACTCTACAGCCCAAACATCCCCTTAAGTCCAGTCTTTCTCACCACACCACTTGGAAGTGTTAAATACTCGTCCAAATATCTCACAGCACATCTGGCACGTCCGATTTTTCTTCCAGACACTACCAAATCATAGGGAAATAAGGGAAATTTTCTCACTACTGGTTCAAATACTTCTAAAAAAATCTTTTAACAATGATAAATCAACAAGGTGAATGAACTCTTAATAAAAACACAGATAATATACACATATGGAAACAATAATCAAACAAAAAGCAAAACCTGTTAACAGCCAGTGGCCGAAATTCTGTGATGAGAACATAAGGAAAGAAATGTGTGCTCCAAAGAAAGAAAATAGAAAACATTTACTGTGACTCTGAGGAAGGAAATCTCCAAACCACTTACAAGAAAACAACCTGAAGACATTCCAGGCAGCCGCTGATCCAGCCCAAGAAGGCAGGAAAACTTTCCATTCTATTGTGTCACACTTGTTTAAGCATACCCTGAGACAAAGTAAGGTGTTGTGGTTAGGAGATAAAGTTTAATTATGGATTTGTTTCTGCATAATTTCATTGGCTTCAGCACACATCTCTGTGCCTTCAGTAGAATAAAGACATTGAGAACCTTTGAAATCTGCTAGTTAAAAGTATTCTTTTTTAAAAACCACACTATTATTCTGTTAACTGAAAACTTTCTCTCGCATGTATCTTGCAGCTTCCCTTGACTGGCAGCTTCTTTGCTCTCAGCTGCCAGGAAATCTTGACCCCTCTCATTGTAGCACACCCATTCTCTTGAGGACACTCAGCCTGATGTGAGCCATCTGAGAGCCTGCCAGCCCCCTTCCCTTGCAGCTTGGTAGAGTGAAGATACTACTCAAAAATTCAATACTGCATGAAAACTAGTACACAAGTCATGACGCAGCCAATTCCACACAGGGAAAAAGGGCACATTTTGGGAGGGGCCCTCCCAGCAATAATATTCGGAGATTGCTAGTAATATGCCTTGGGTTGAAAATACAGGTTCCCCTGCATTATTAAAGAGACTAGATACTTCTAAGCAGCAAGATGAGTGCAGAAAAGCAATATGGACTACACCTCACTGATACCTGCTTGGAAATAGCTTCCTCATTCCATTGGAGTCTAAGTTTTTTTTTTTCACATAATTATTTTACTGATAATTATTCATCAGTAGCCTGGCAAACGAACATGAAAGTTTAGTACCTCACTTTCAGTTTCAGAATAGATTTGTCCACCACAGAGGAGAACAAGTAAGGTAAAGAGCAGCTCTTTGGCTCCTCTCACCTCTATTCAAATTCAAGTGGCAATGCATCTGAAAAAAGGCAGAAATTGCAAATGTCATAAACTTTACCGCAAAGGGTACAAATGAATGAGAGCAGAAACAGTATTTCTCATGACCTTGCTTGACAGCTTCAGAGGAAAAAAAAAAAAAGAAAACCCACTCTTTTTTCAAGAGCAACCATTCCAATACATTCCCACCGTGAATTCCAGGCTCTGCTAAGTTGCCTGGGCAACATGGCTATAGCATTCTCCACATCCTTATTCCTAAAGTACAGAAATTAACAGTAAATGGAAATAACCTAAAACAGGAAGGCTCCAGCCTATACAAAATGCACATTGTTTTAATTAGCACTTCTGAATTCTGATCACATTAAATATTTAAGGAAGATAAATCCTCATTTTATTAGTGTTAGTGAGTTTCTTTCAAAATTAATTGTGGACTCCAAATGCTGAGCCAGATATCTAGTTTTCACTGGCTTTTACATGTTATTTTAGTAGCCTTTCTGGATCTGGTATGTGCAGTTCTGAAATATTTATTCATGCAAATAACTTTTACCCTGTAACCCGAAGGCATTAATTTAATGAAACTGAACATATGACTAAGACCATCTATGCTGGCCAGCTATGCAGAATTAAGTCTAAGCAAATTTTTTTACTCAGATAATAAGGCCTGACTTCCTTTCATGTTCAGAAGCAGAATTGCTCTTAACTCCAGTCTCTTTCAGACAATGTTTTACTCAAAAGCTCACTTAATTTTAGATAAAGACCTGCTGTCAGTCTATTGGCTGAATCTTATACTGTCCTGTTTCCTGCTTCCATTTAATATACATCTCTTCTTCTAAAACAGTAACCTGACAAATCCTTTCAACCATATGCTCCTTGAGTATTTCTTTACTTTAAGAAGTAACAGATGCCTGCCCTGAGGGGAAAAAAATCAATTTATTTCTGTTACTTGGTTCCAGTAAAGTAGAAGAGTTATTTTGCTTTAAAGAAAGGGCAACCAAGTCTGAAAGGACACTTCTTTTACCTTTAAGAAATATTACATAAGTGGTTTGTACTGAATAATTTATGAATTTATACAGAAAAGTTATTCAAAATAGCTCTAACTGTACATTTATCATAACCTTTTCCTTCAGCTTTCCACTAATTAATGCTTCTGAAAATTCATAATTTTAAGTTTCAGGAAATATCTATGTTTGGAAAAGTATCTCATTTTATGTTTGCAATGAAATATACATGACTCATTTTATGAATTTTAATGAATCTTTATTAACTTTGGTCAGTTAACATTATTCATTAACAATTTATAAACAGTTCAACCTAGCCCTATTAGGCAGCATTATGAACTCTTATGAGAGTGTTTGATACAAAACAGGCATGATAACAATTTTGAAATAGGGAACAACAACAAAAAAATCCATAGTCTGTCTGCTACTTCAAAAGCTTCTGCATATGCCAATAACACTTCTTTCAAATTAAACTTTCAACAGGCTCATTGATATTATTCAAGTGGGTCTGCAAGGATCTAGTAATGTCTAACTGCAGCCCCTAGACACTGCCACTGTATCTGGATACAATCCCATCTTGGAGTTATTGAATTAGCCTAAACCAGCCCCCCTGTAAAATGCAATCTGGGATTATGGTTCAAATATGTTCACTCATTCATTTTGGAAAAATGAAATTTTCTGCATATCACTTAATGGCCCTGGATCTTTCTTGGTAAAACTGAGTTGGGATTTCTCTAGGCCAGAGAAGCGTGTACGAAACAGGAATAGCTGAACTACACACTACTTATGAAATCTCTTACAGCAGGAAATTTCACCAAATATTTTTTATTGTCAGAGGGAAGAGAAATTGGGAGAAAGTGGTGTTGTGCTGATAAGAGCATATGAAGTATATAACAAAATACAATTTATTGAGGATGCAGGTAGATGAAAAACATTCCCATTGACAGAATGAGTTCTGTGGGTGCATTTTACTTTTTGTCAGGTCGCTCAATCTGTTTGATCAATAAAGTGCATGTTTTAAACCACTCCAATTTGTTCTATACTCAAAATTCTAAAATCAATTCATCGGTGTTTTCCATAGACAACACACCACAATTCACTCTCCTGTGCCTAATCCATCCACAAAATGCACTTTGTCAAACTATTCAATCCTCTCCCTTGAATGAAACACATTCCATCAAACCATGCCATCTGCTCTTACGACAGAAAGAATTCTGTCTAACATGATAAGCAGTGTATGAAGAGAGGCATTTAATCTAACACATATGTTTAACAAAAGGGAAGACTCCTTACTTGGCAAGACATATCTTATATTCTTTATGAATTTTAAAATACTACACCAGTGTAAATGGACGGATGAATTCTACATAGCTTGTGAACAGAACAACTGTTATTTACAAAATATTTCTAAAACTTTCTCTCTTTAGAGAATTTGGGAACAGCAGCAGGGGTCTACTTCATCCTTTGTGAACTTTGCAAACTTGAATGAAACCACTAAAAAACTGATCTGGTTTATACTCTTAAAAATTTTATACTCTTAAAAGGTTTACAGTGATTAACAGTTACAGAGGGAGTTATGTAGAGGAATCTACAGCAACAACTCTGGTATTATACTGAGAATTCCTTAAAATATGTTTCTTGCAATCAGGGTGGTTATTACTGGGTAATGAAAATATCTTTATTCCCTCCCACAATTCCAGAAATCAAACTCGATTCTTTTCGAAAAGAAAGAAAATGAAATATGACCTTAAAGACATATGTTAACTTTACTGACATCTGGTCCAGTAGTCTGATGCCAGGGATATTTCACAGATTGTAATAAACACTGACATGTAATTTGTACTTTCCTCCTTCTGCCATGTGAATCACTCTTACCATAGCTTTTCTATATGAAAAGTCTGGACAGGACATATATGAACATGTATAGCTTGGGTTAAAGATTTTAGCAGCATGAGCTTGATCTGGCTGTATTAATTCATCATGACCATCACAAGTTACCCTAAACAAGACTACATAAAATGTTTATCCTAACACTATGTGACTTACTTCATGGTATACGTCACATTCTATATTACCATAACTATTTAAAGTGTTATCATTTGAGTTGAACATTATTTTTTTTTTTTGTAATGTTTTTGTGAAACAGCTGCTTATACTTGCCCAAAAATATAAAAGCAACTGAAATCCCTTACAGAACCAAAGAGGTGAAAGGATTGTAACCTTTACCAGAACAGAGGGTCTTATGTGGGCTTGGAGGAGACTCACTAAAAGCACTCTTTGGTGATAAAAATTTAACACCTTGGAAAGAAAAAGAAGAAAAACAACTGGAATGTTGAGCTGGAAGGAGCAGAAAATCAAGTCTAATCAAGTATTGGAAAATGACCTTGAGAAAAACTGTGAGGGAATTTCTGAGCTGAGCAGTTTCTGAAAAGGAGCTAAGAACTATGAAAAAATAAACTTTGCCATTAGAAATCTCCTGTAAAGGAAAGCAGGCTTTCTACAGTCTTGAAAAACAAGAATAACTCTTTCTGGTCTTACTCACCTGTATGGCCCTGGACTTTGGCTAAAGTCCTCAAGATAAACATGTGGTTGAGATTTATAATTTCATTTTTCTCAAGAATAAACCAATAAATATTCTTCTCCTAGCACTTGCAAGCCCACCGGCTTTAGTAACTCTGACTCTAACTGCACATCTGGTAAAACCCAGCATGCTTTCCCCAGATATAGCCAAAAGATTTTTCTAAAATATTATATCTAAGCCTTTTCACAGCCATTAGAGAATCAGACTACAGTTGTGTGTATGTATATATATATATATATATATACACACACATACATGTGTTTATATATATATAAAACCACATGTATATATTTGCAGGACAAATACCTGATAACATTGTTCAACACCTAAAAGCAAGCTTAATGATATAGGGCAAAATCTTGCCTAAATTTTAAGACGATAGCAAAGCAATCAAACAGCAGTTAAAGAACACATAGATGCTTGAGGCACTATGGGAGCAGCAGAACACTTCTCTTGGGTAGTCACAGGCAGCGTGAGCCTGACATCAGCATCCAGAAGTGCAGGAGATGATGTGCAGTGCTGTGATTATAGCCACTTGCTTCAGAAGCCCCATTTGTCTGCAGGACCTGGGTCTGAACCAAGCTTTGTGCATCCCATGGAGAACCATTCACCTCTCTGCAGGATCAATGCTTTTGTGTGCATATGTTTCACTCAGAAGTGCCGAAATAAAATGTTCAGTTCACATGTCTGATACTTAACTCAAAAGAAGGTCAGAAAGCTTAGTTTGGGAAGTACTTTGAAAACCCTGGATGAGAGGTGTGCTCTCTGATGAGCAGTGAACTACTTTTTCTTCTACCATTTAATAGAAAGCTATGTTAAAAACCTCTTTACTGCAAAAATGAGTTTGAATTACTGACACATGCACACAGATTAGACCTTCATCTGTTGTATTTGCCATACTTCTAGCCTGCAGGATTTTGCATGACAAAGCCCCATCAACATAAACACTGACATCCCATCAACATAAACACTGAAATGAAAGCGAAGATCATAAGAAAATGAGAGTTCTCTGGTAATCCTCAACATAATTTTCCAAATAAATACTTCTTTTTTTTTTTTTTTTATTGGGGGGGGAAGAAATGCAAGGATATCTTCACTCTTGTCAAAAAGTGGTACTTGAAAACTGTTTTAAAAGAAAAATTCTCAATGTTCATAGCCAATTATTAGGCTCAGAAATGGAAGATTCATGATTTTAGATACGTGCATCCAGTACAGTGGATTATTACTATTCAATATAACCAAGTTTCACAGAAATTTACAGTGTAGCCCTTGATAGTAGCTTTTTATGAGTCATATCTTTTTTAATCTCATCTGCAGTGCAGCCTCCTCTCCAGTTCATAAATACATAGTCATTCTTTACATATGCCTCCTTTTACTTAAAGATGCTCTGCAAATGTATTGGATCTGTGGTGTCACCACTGGTTTGTAACATAGCTTTTGAAATGAAATTTAGCTGGAAGTCAGAAAGTGAATCAGAGCCACATGCCTAGCTAGTCTTTGGTGAGCTATTGTTTAAGACATCCTGAGTCAAAGACCTCTGATTTTGTTAAAGCAAAAGAAGATTTGAACTGAAAGTTTCCTGAACAAGGACTGTATCTCAGATCTGAGAGTGTCTTATGGGAATTAATATAACCTGTGCTCTTGACTCTAGTCAAAGGCAGAACTACCACTGGCTTCAGACTAAAATGTTGTTCTTTGCTGTCAGCAACACAGTTTTGTTAAAAGAGGCACCTCAGTCATACCACAGCAAGATTTATTGATGTATAAAAGCAGTCTGATGTGGTCCAAAGAAAACACCAGTCTGTTATTTTGGGGGCTTTTTATTTGTTAAACTCAGAGTAGCTATTGTTTCTGCTATGAAAGAAACCCAGATACATTTTCTCTAAATTTAAGCAGTAAAATTATAAAAACAAGATGTCTTCACCTTTGCTAACTATTCTAGCATGGGACCTTTGCATGAAAATTTAACAGAGCATCTGAACTACTAGTGACACTTGTCTGGAATAGATTGCTTTTGACTTCAGAAAGTAAGTGAAGCAGGAACATGAGTCTCATACTCCAAGGGGTATATTTCAAGTCTTTTTACCACATACTTAAGATTCTTGTCCAATAAAAAGTTTCTTCTGCTTCAGTCAAAATTTTAGCCATATGAAGCCAATGAACTCAAATGTAAAAAATTCCAGCCAGCACATAACATTTACATGGTAACTAGAATAAAATGGAAGCTAAGATATCAGACCTGGCCCTGTTCTGATACTCAGTTTAGTTGCTTCCTTTCTGTTGTATTTGAATTTAGGAAACTTATTATCTTGTTAGTTTATTGTCACTCACTGAATAAAAAAATAATATTTCTATTCACATCAAAGACATCTGGTTCTGCAAAAAATTTAGTTCAGAAATACCAGAAAACACCTATTTAACCTTGTAAGGCCATGAAAATGTCATTTTGGAGGGTTGTCATTTCTAGTAGAAATGTGGTGAGGTTTGTCTTTCATTGCTCTCTGCTTAGGACTCCTCAGGACACCAGGCAAACAGTTACGCTATTTGTACTTGGAGGTAAGATGCTTTCAAGCTCTGCAGTATCAAAAATAAAGTATTGGTATGCGGTTTGAAAACTAAGTATCACACCCTTTCTACTGAATCTCCAAATGACTAGACTCTTGATCAGTCATATTTTCACACTTATTTTATCTCAAGAAACAGATAAACACTTCATCCAGTGAGAAACTCTATCAACTGAAGAGTCTGAGTGTGATCAACTCACAAAGCCTCGCAATAATAACAATCATCTGAGAAGTGAACTCAACTCACATAATTGTATTGAATTAGAAAAAGAGTGGATTTTAACTTTGATCTGTAGCTTCCTATTGGGTGTTCTAACCACTGGACTATGAAAAAAATATATTAAAACTAAATTATACAAGATAATTCCCCTCATACTTGCAAATAAATTGCAATCATGTATCACTAGGATATAAAACTGGTATATAAGATATTCAACAAGATATTTTGCACAGATTTACATATGACAATACTTGACAACTTAATTCTCCAACAATGGTGTTGGTGGGTTTTTTTGCAGCTTCTGAGAGCTTCAGGTGAGTATTTTTTCTGTTGTCATTTTTTTTTTTCTCTTTAATGATATTTATAGCTGGAGCTGGTGAAAAATTGCAAAGGATGACTACAAAATATTTGTTCCAAATATTAATTACTGAGATTCTTTGCAAGTGGTTATTTTTCTTCTCAAGACACTGTCTGCAAGTATGAGAACATTGTACAGAACATTTTTCATGATATAACCATTGTTTAATTTCTGTGCAGATATAGTTAATAAATAAATATGAAAGTCTTCTCTCCCGTAGGGAACTCAATTAGCCTTTCTTAAATAGTACTTAGCTGAGATGATTACTGTATCTTAAATAGTGCTTACCTGAGATGATTACTATTACAGAGTACAGTAGACAGTATTAGACAAGGTACAGACACAATGGAAGGCATGATACTTATTCACAGGTAGCTTGAGGCATAATTTTGCTTGTTGCTTGCTGCTCTGAACAGCAAGAGCAACAGGAGAGGCAGCAGCAACGACTGGGTACCCTATCAGCACTATAAAGCACACCATAGAGAGGAACAACCCTTTCACCTACCCCAAATGCCTGGGCTGTTTAAAGCTGCATTAGAAACAGCTGATGAGTAAGCAGGTAAAATGACTATGCTCAGCCTTTCAGGCTGACTAATGTGTTTCCTAAGCATATAGAAGGAAGAGGAAAGTTCTATAGAGGCTTGAGATGTTCTTATAAAAGGGCTTCCTGTCAGAAAGTCTTATTTTTAATCAAAAAGAGTGAACTCTCTAGAACTTTACACTACAATTCAATAGTTTCATGCAAATGTTTTTTTCTCATCATAAACATGAAGAGCATAATTCAAAAATCATAAGTATTACTGAGTCAAGGTGAGCCCATATAAATGTTCTACTTTCCTTTCTTAAAAAGATAGAAGAAAAAGAATATCAAATGTTAATAACTCTCACGAACTAACTGAAGTGATACAGAAAGTAAAAGTTAGCTGTAAAATGGCTACTTCAGGACTGTAGCACTTCCATTGTGCAAAATATAAAGGGCAATTACCAAACCTTTCTGAAAAAAAATAGTGGGAATAACTCTTTGAGATTGAAGGGTAAGTACATAACAGGCAATCACAGGAAGACAGTGAAGATGAAATAGTGTTGTTATACAAGATTCTGCTACATTATATATCTGAATTTATCCACAGAAACTTGTAAGTAGTTTTTCACTTATTTTGTAGGTTTTTAATACCTTTAATAAAAAGCAATTTTTAAAGGCTCTCCTCCCATAATTCAATTATTTTAGAGCGTCAAAATGAAGAATTTGGCACGTCATATCAAATGTATAAAATTTCCTTCAGCTTGTCATCTTATTTTCTAATAAGGTTGTGGATGATACAATTTACACAAAAATTAGGACTTTTAAACTGTTTATCCACCTAATTTGTACATACAGAAAATTTTCCAAATGTGAATAGTATTACATTATAATCTACTACGTATACTGCAGAAGTACTTAATAGACAAAAAAAAATATTATACTCCTCTCCAGGAAACACGTACTATGCACGAAACCTCTTACTCCTTTTAAGAGATCATTAACACAGAAGAAAATTTGCATATGTTATATATATCAGTTACTGCCTATAGTGTTAGATTATATGAATGTTAAAATGGTCCTCTAACAACAAGAAAAAAAATTGTAGCACTATTTTGTAGACCGTACACTTTTCTTGTAAATTCCTCTATTCTGGGACTGCAAGATGAATCACACCTCAGTTGTTATCTTTTTCCAAGGTAGCAGGAGTGTGAAATTAAAAAGACTAACACTATGTCATTCACAAACACTCCAGAAAGTTCCTGGGATAAATTCACCATTCCTGTAACCTGGTACAACCAATTTTAAGTTAACCAATTTTAAGCCAATTGACTTGAAGTAGGATATGCTAGAGTTTGAACCTTCATTTCCTGTTATTTTTAATATTTAATTGTTGATCTTGCCTTTAGTAGTATCTAACAACTCATCTATGTTTGACATCAAAAAGAGTAATACCATGCCAATCAATCCCTTTTTTCTCAGCCTTCAGGAGACACAATTTGTTTAAGCTGTTCAGTTTTGGTTTCTGTCTATGTGGAAGAGAGAATTGCTGTGTGTGAAAAGTGATTACTGAGGAAATTAATTGGAAGACACGGGACATATTTAGCTCTCAAATATTTAAGCCAGTAGTTAATCATTTACATTGTGTGGGTCAAGAAGATCCATCCAGTAATGTACATTCTTGTGAAAGCATAAGCCTAAAGCTCCTCATACCAATCTGGCAGCAACCTTTCCTACAGACTTCATCAGAAAAAGAAAAAAAAACCTATGAAAGAATTAATAGCTTTTCTCAGAAACTTCTTATCAATTAATACAAAGTATTTTTCAGAATATTCTGAAATATTGGGCAAAACTTCCTCCAAAGGTAGACCTCCTTTATAGGAAATGGTGTGAAGGTGTGAACTGGCTTCAGGAACTGGTGTCTAGCACAGATCATCTCTTAAATAAATGAAAGATCGAGTTAGGAATTCGTATTATTGCTCTTAGAAAACTTGTACCTTTATTTATAAAAACAATACCTGTACATTTTCTATCCTTAAAGTGACAGTTGTTCTTACACACTACCCAGCATGCTTAGACAATGCAGGTACTGTGATAACGCCTTTACACAGCAGAAAGGAAGTGAATAATTGCAACCTATCAGACAGAATATAAGCATTCAAGTATCAGTTCTCAGAAAGTGGGACTGAACTTTCATATCACTAAGAGTAAATCAGATTAGACATTTTTTTAAAAAGTGAGACAATTTTTCCAGCTGGAACTTTGTATTAATACACATGTACATACAAAGGGGGAAAAAAAAAAAAAAGCTAAAAGAAGTAGTAGAAGAAATAACTGTGGGAAGGTATGGGAGAAGAGTCCAGACACAGATGGTTACAGTTCGTATTTATTCTCCAGGAAATATCACAAGGCAGCCCATCTGATGCTGAGGAAATAACATATCTGGAAGCTAGCATATACTGTGTTTAAAAAGATCATCCATCCTGTCAGAAACAGAAATATTCTACATAGGAAGCATGGAGGCTGCAATTTGTGTCCAACCTCTGCCACCTTGGCATCTCTACTCCCTTCCTTTTGCTGAAGTGCCAGGCAAAGATAATGGCAGCCATTTTGGCCCGGGACAGATAAATGCAACTAGGACTCCTAGTGCTAAAAAGGATAAAATTCCCTTTTGTGCAGTTCCAGCTATTTAATCTTCTTCCTATCCTATTCATTGGCATCTTTTTGGTTTCGTACCGAGTTCAGTCACTCCATCTCTATTGTCAGACTGACGTCACAACAGTGATCTACTTTCTTCATTATCTGAACCTCAGAGGGGCTGTAATCAGGGAACCTGCTTCCTTTGCCAGCATACCCGGGCAGCAGGGAGGGCGGTTTCTGCTCTGGTTTATGACATCTTTTTGTTTTCTCTCCTGCAAACAGTTCACCTTTGCACCAGAGCTGCATGCCACTCTGCAGTTCTTCTCATTCTTTACTTTTGCTTGTTTCCCAACTGAGACTTCCTCCCCTGAATCTTTCTTCACACTGTTATTTCAACTGACATAATGTATATATTCCTAATGAAATGTAGAAAGCATCTACAAAAATCTTGAAAAATACTGGAACTCTTTAATATTAAGGGGTTTGGTTGTTGGTTTGAGGTTTTTTTTTTTTTCAGTAAAACCAAATTATTTTTTTGTTATTTTTTAAATTGAATATGATCACTTTCCACTTTTCTTCCTTTCCTTCAAAAAATATAAATAATACTTTTTAATTAAGATTAAGGAAAAGTTTGTATGCACAAAGACAGTATTATTAGCTTTACAGCACATACGTTTGCTATCATAACAGATTTACTCCATTATGTTTATTTTATACACTTTAAGGGATGAGGAGATTGTCTTTCTACCCACGTAGACAGTACCTCTTCTGAAGAAAATCAGACTACTCACAGATTAACCTACTGAATTTATTTCTACATCAAATACTTCAGAAGCACACAAAAATTTTCCTGTGGAAAAAAAACCCAAACAAACAAACAAAACAACAAACCAACACCAAACCAGCAAGCAACAAAAAACCACCAACCAAAAAAACACCCAACTACAAGAAGCAAGCAATGTTATTTTAAATGTGCATAATTTAGTTCTGGTCAGTAATACAAGATAGAGCAGAACATAATTTCAATAAGCAAATGAAAGGTACAGTTAAAATCATTACTACCTTTTTCTTCATGTTGGTAAAATCAACCCAGAAGTGATATTTTGCAACAGTTTTCAATACATACAATAGCTAAAGAACCTTATCACCATTGTAAAGTACATAATACTAGCAATGTTCCAAGAGAAATATTAGGCTTTCTGATCTCTTAACAAATTATAATAAGGGTACATTTTGGAGCATGTCACTGTTATCTTGTGTATTTTAATAATGGCTTCCTCAACAGTGTAGCTTGCTAAAACTCCTTAATCCTCATAAAAGTTAGCAAATGGAGTAGTCTATTTTTGCCACAAAAATGGCCAAAAAAACGTTAACAGAAAATTTAATGGGAAATTAAACATGAAAATAATTTTAAAAAATCTTAAAGTGGCTTTATATTGAAAATCCACACTTATTCTGTGACACTAAACACACAATCAAAATCATCTTGGAGTATTTATCTAAGAAAGATCTTTGGATCTTTTAAAAAATATTTTTGCAAGCTACAGTGTATACAGGAATTTGAGTTTTAAGGATCTTAGAATGACGAATTAGTTTGAACTATTTAGCATCATACACTACCCTTGCAAAATGATAGGTATTCATATTTATAGGTTAATGGGTCTGTTAATGGCATGGCAATAAAAAAAACATGCCTTTTATCTTCGGAGTAGAGGGCTCTGCATTAACATCTATAAATTTTAAGCTCAGTTTGAGTGCTGTCATAATATCACTCAAATTTTATATATATTTATTTTTATATACATCATCTACTTGTCTAAAAGTGTAATGGATGGCTACTTTATGATAAAGAGTATCTTTTTCAAAGTAACAACACAAAACAACACAAAATGTTTGCATCATTTCAAATATCTACTATTACTCTAGTTGGAGAAATAGTATCTGACCTCACTATGGTCACACTGAAAAATTTCATGTCTATATTGAAACTTTTCAGACTTGTCCCACAGTTCTCTATGTATGTGTTTAAGGACCAGCATGTGCTCCAGAGCTTTGCTGGGTCAAGGCCCAAGCATTCAGTACCATGAAGCACCAAGCACCACACTGCACTATGAGATCACCTGCAGCAGCCCCATCACTCCTCCCTGACTGCCAAATGAGTCCTTGCAACAAGAGTTGTTTTGCATTAACAGCATTTGTTTCTGATGTTTACAGTCACATCTCTCTGTCTGTCTTTGTTTATTTTGCTAATCAAGTTTATTTGGCTTACGAAGTTGTAAAAGCTCTTCTCAAATAACTGAAGCTTGCTGGTCTCTTTCCAGACATGAAACCATAAATTTTGTGTTTTCTCCTTTTGATTGTGAGGATGAATTTAATATTTTAAATAAATATTTTAGGACCATCTGCAAACTAGATGCTTTAGTCAAACTCTGCTTAAATCTTTCAAAGGAGTGTCTACCCTTTTTTTGGATAGCAACAAGCTCACTGGATTCAAAGATGTAAAAATGAAAGGCATAATAGCTTGGGTTTATTCAGCTTTATAATCCTGTAAGGCAGTGCTGACTGAAGGTTGAATAAACACTGAGTTTATGATACTGGTAAACTCTCGGGAGATAAAAAATTGAGGATAAAATCTTCCAAAAACTAATAAGCTCTTAATGTGCAATAAAAATAAGCAAACATTTTTTAAAATCCTTCAAAATCAAATTAGACTTCTGACTCATATTATTAACCCCTTAAATATAGGCAAAAACAGAAATGACACAAATGGGCAGTTCTATTTCTTAGATAGATGTTTCTTTCTCTTACTTAGTTCAAGATAGTCTTAATAGTCTCACTGATAGTTTCAAGATACGACTGTGTGATGAAGTAATGGTGTATCACTGCAAGATGCGACCATTCAGAGCTCTTTGAAAATTGCTTATCCATAATGGTCATGCAGCATCTATGGAATTGCAGTATAAATTATTGGGTTCAATCATCTGAACTAAAGCACAGCTTTAAGTAATCATTTTATACATAGCTGCATGACACCAGCTGTGCCTAACTGCCTTTAGTCACCACTTTTAACATTAGCAGTTAAGCCGTCTTAAGGAAGCTAAGACATTCAGAAAATAAACTTTATCTGAACCCTTTGTTGCTCCCAGTAAAATGCTATTTGAATTTTAATGCTCTCATTCACAGATTGTCTAGATCCAACCAGTTTTATTTCACAGTTCTATGGTCTGTATCAGACCTTTCTAGCAACCACTATTTACTGCAAAAATGGAGTCTCAAGGCATCATACATGTGTCTTAATCAAATTATTCATAATAAAACAGAAATAATGTTTTCCACAATTTCAAAAGCCCAGTAAAAAATTTCTTCCATGCCAATAACCTTCTGTTATTATTGAGCCACTGATTTTGTTTTTGTGATTGAGAGACATCGACAATACACTGGCACAGAGCCCCCTTATCAAAGCATTCTCAGCCTCCTTGCATTTCTATATGCCTGGATTCATCAGGCAACCCTATGTTTATCCTCACCTCTGAACAAGACCTAATTGGAGCTCTGCTTAAAAACATTCCTGGCCCAGAATTTAGCAACTTGGATGTAGATTCTGAAAACTGCCCAGTAGCTCTTTCTATACATGATGATCAACAGGTAATCTTTCTTCTTTGGACTTATTAACTTAGCTTGCACCTTAGAAAATAATTTGTTAATATTAGTAACACATCTGCACACCAACCTTGCCACTCAGAAGTAAAAATTTGGTGCATTTATTTTACGTTACTCATAGAACATGTTACAGAGTTTGTATCAGCTTGATGCCTTTGTCATGTCTTTGATAGTTCAAGCTGACATAACAAAGTTAACCCCAAAATCTTTAAAAGTATTTGAGCATACAGACTGTGTTTGTCATTGGCATGTTCAATGGCAACAGATTTGATTCACTATTAAAATCTAGATATTAAAAATTGTTGAACTGTGGCAGAAATATCTTTTTTATAGCTCAAGATTACCTTAAAAGGAATGTAAGCACCTAATATCTGCAAATTATAAAAATAAGAATCTTTCTGAGATTTTACCCTGAATCTTTTCAGTTCTAGAGTGTCCAGTCAATACCAGTTCAATATAGCAAGGACTAAAGAAGAAAACAGACCCTGCAAGCAGCCATAGGATGCAGGAAATATGACCTGTCAGGGCTTCGGTTTGCAATATGGGGTAGGGACAGAAAAATAAGGCTTCTTCATATAGTCAAATCCCTGAAAGCAATAGCAAATTTTTTATGACATCTGGATGTCTAACCTTTCTAGATCACCTTGAAAGATTTGGCTTCCCCATTTAATGTTTTCCTCTCATTTCTTGCAACAAAATTCAGCTTTAGAGACCATAAATTCTCCTAAAGACCTATCATCAAGACTTTAAACTCACTGTCCACTTTCAAATTGGCCTGCAAGCTGCAGGCAGGTTGCTCTGTAATGGTAGGCTTTGTTCCCGTTCCTTGAGCTCAGTGGTTAGCCCAGTCAGAACTGAATACCTTTTAGAGAGAGCAGAATTATTAAAACACAGCAAAAGATAATACTGGTTTGTCATTATGAAAGCTGGATGTGCTGTATTTTCTGCATTGTGAGACTGGAAGATTCTGAGATATAGTACTGTGTCTTCCCTTTTTGCCTGTTCAGGAACAAGTATACTAATAAGATTTGACCTAAAACTTGCTGAAGTCAACAAGCATCTTTCCATTAACTTTAGAAAGCTTTACATAAGGTTTAGAAAAACCAATAGGGATCAGATGCTACTGATCAGTTTTCTTTCATTCTCTTTGTATTAATAACTACCAGAAAAAAATCATAAATGTTATTGCAGCCATTATCCCTGTTACTGCAGGTATAAACTGATACTTGATTTAACTGTTATGGAAGGTCAATCACATAGCATTAATTCTAGATGCTGGATATGGAAGATATGAATATTAACTGCCTATGAGATCATCTCCCTCTGTTATGTTTTTGTTCCAACTGCTGGTGAATACTATGTGACAAAAACCAAATAGTCTTTCAAGGCCTTGGTATATATATAAATGGAATTTTTTAAAAATATTTACTGTTAATGATACTAGGATTAGCAAGGATGAAATCTTTTCAGAACTTTATTTTACATGAGCCTCTAGAAAGAGACCTTGAATCAATCCATGGCTTTGTTAGGCTGTTAGACTTTTGATACAGATTATTTTTTTTTTAATTAAAAAGATGCATTTTCATATGATATGTGGTTAGAGTGGCACATGTTAAGAGTAAAATTTTCATTCTTGGATGCCTCTGTTTAAAATAAAAGGAACATGTAAATTAGTAAAAGGATGCAAATGTGAAACTAAAGGGTTTTAAATTTTTTTTCTATTAAATTTTTTTCTATTAAATCTTTTACTCATATACACTTAAGCATCTTCAGTCTCTTGATATATTTTTAGAAAGCAAATTGAATGCCCAGTGATATAAATAGTGTCTTTTTCTCTGTGAGAAAGAATTCCTCATTTTAATTGTGCCAATGTTACTAAGATGCTATATGGTATATACCTCTCAGCACAAACAAGTGGTGTGTCACCCATGAGAGCAGAGTTCAGAAAATATTTGTGAGAATAGCTTATTTAGTTATGTCCATCCATACAGTAATAATAAGGAAACAGGATTTGAATCTGGATTTCTCTGAGTTTATTGTGAGTCTTCCACTGACATTAATGTACTTTAGAAGAATTCCATGATAACTGTTACAATACTTTAACAGATCAGCTTCCAGTGGAAAGGATGCCAAGCATATTAAAAACCAACTGTATATGTAGGTATCCTTCAAGTGTAGTCTAAAAGCATATGACACTTTACAAGAACCATAGAAAATTGACTAAATACTTGAAAATGCACAGGGAAATAAGTGTGTAGTGGATACTGAAACTGGCGCTGTCCAGGACAGAGGAGTTTTAATGCAGTTTTGATCTGCTCTTTGAATGCCAAAACTTTAAGGAATTTCTATATCTGGTATTGGGCTAATCTTTTGCAAACAACCAAATGTGCAAATAGTGCAGAGCAGCTTTTAAAGGAACAGAACAGAACAAGTTTAATGTCAGGTCTCAAGCCTTTCTATAAATGATAAGATACTTAAATAAAGAAGGAATATATTCTGTATGAGGTTTGGGTTTAGGGCTTTTCTTTCAATTTGATGGAAAATATGTATACTGCATAAAAACTGGAATTTGGGAGTAAATTCAGATGCATTCTGATGAGGATCCCAGCATGACAGCATTCCTGTGCATTGGGGAGTACTCTCCCCTTGGAGTAGGGTTGCCCGGGCAGAAAAAACTCAGTGCAAACTAGAGTCAATCTTACACATTTCTTGCCTGCTCAATTGCATGTGATCTGTCTTATTCCAAGATGAGAGTAATAAAATCTCATCCTGTAGTGTTCAAAAGATAGGAGATGTGAACCTGCTTGTGAATCCTACAGACAAAAAATAGGGGCTTGAAAGTAATGGGGAAGGATGTTAGAAACTGGTGAATTCCCTCAGGCATTTCCCACTCTCCCTTTGAGGATGTCTGTAGCTGGCACTGTGACCCACATACTGACTCATGATCACTATATTTCCATGAGCTTCTGTTGGTGTTGTCATTTAAATACTGATATAACTAAGAGGACTACACCATATGGTGGCATTGCTGCACTGGCTGCTGTTAAATACAGAAGTGACGTGAATTGTACGTATAAAGCCATATTTTTAGTATTCAGAACGATAACAGATAGATTTTTCCAAAACTCTTGGTTTTCATCAGGGTATCAAAACAAGGACCAGATTCTCAAGTTTTCAACTTGCAGCTGCTTGTACCGGGACATTAATCATTAGATTTTTCAGAAGAGTTTTCAGTCAAAAGTACTATGATCTTTTGATTATGTTAATCTGTTATGACAAGGAGTGTTGAAATGCTGCAGTTTCCCCAGGGACTTGAGATTTTTATTTCATGTAAATGTAGCAACTTGTGGAGTCAGCTGGGCGTGTTCTTCTCCTCACTTACAACCATGTAACTCCATGGGTTTTCTGAAGTCTCTTCTGAATACACTGATCCAAGAGGACAATCAATTCCATATGTGGAAAACTTTCTAAGGGAGCACAAAGATCAATATGATCCTAGTGTGAATGAAATTACAAATTGCTGGCTACTAGCTCTGTTCACTTAACTCAGTGGTAATTTCTTCAGTAAACATTGTTAAAAATGGAATTCTTTTTGCCTATACATGTGATTACATCTAAACAAGTGAACCAAAATATATGCCCAGTTGGTACTTTGCAAGTGTTTGTACTTATAAATGTATATGAAAACTTAGTCCTCCCTAAGTTATTATGTGATTACATCTAAACAAGTGAACCAAAATGCCCAGTTGGTACTTTGCACGTGTTTGTACTTATAAATGTATATGCAAACTTAGTCCTCCCTAAGTTATCAATAAGAACGTGACCAGTACAGGTATTGTAACATTTAGGATAAACATATGCTCCTTAGTTAGAAAGTTAATTTCAGAATCTATCAATATTTTTCAGATCTATCTAATGTCTTTGCTCATAACATCAGTAACTGGTTCTACTACCCATAGTATTTGGTCATAGTATGGCTGATGCTTATGTAACACGTTGTTACTGGCTTCTGTTTGTTGCGTGAAAAGAGTGGTAAAGCAATTTAGCAGGAAATAAACCTCCTTGCATTCCAACTCACCCTCAGATAACTGAAGGAGCTGGGGGTGGCTGGGCTTAAATCCTGAGTGATGCCCAATCGGTCCAACAACTGCGGATGCACCAAATCAATCGATCACTATCGGTCCAACAGCTGCGATGCACCGAGTGGCGGTACTGCCACTATCAGTCCGACAGCTGTGGATGCACCCAATAGCGTGCTGCACTCCCATGCCCAATATTTATGGACCTACACAGCTAAACCTGCAGAATTTAGCAGAGTCCTGCTGAGCACTGGTCAATTGGGGTGGCTGGTTACAGACGGACACAGCTCGACAAGACACCACAAGTCCAAGTACATCAGTGCTGGATCCACTTGATAGTGTCCTGCACCCATCAGCCAGTCACAATCTATGGACTCTCAATGCCTTATCAGGCAGCAGCCCGGTAAGAAATGGACTCCCACAGCCTTATCAGGCCACAGCCTGGCAAGAAATTGTGCAGCCACTCTGTAAGCAAATGAAAGCACCTTTAATACACCAACAGGGCTAATACAGATT
>NW_010299204.1:0-2998 GCF_000700745.2 Antrostomus carolinensis | reverse complement strand
CACTATCTGCAGAAATAAATGTTTATACTGAGGTTACAAATTACTAAAACCATTAATGGTAGCAGGATGTTAGGTTACTACAAAGCGCTGAATTAGTAAGGATTTCTCCCAAGTTTTCTAAGTGTCTGAGAGAGGAGTTCTCGTCTGAGTCTAAGTCTAGATCTAAGCCTAATTCTTACCCAAAGGCATCGCAATGCGGGTGAAGAAAGGCTCAGCCTGTCAGCTGGTCCCAGGAGTCAGAGGTCTGTGATGGTGTTCTCCCTGACAGGTCCACAATGATGTCTTCCCTGACTGTGATGGTGTCTTTCCTAATTCCTTCCCTTCTTGGGCCTATTCTTATACTATTTTTCTACCTGCAAGATGGATCTTGAGTGACTCTAGTCGCACCTTTACAGTGCTTGGCAAAAGGCACTTCCATTCTCCTTTTATGGTAGAAATTATCAAAACTTAGAGATGCTCTCTATGAAGGGGAAAGAGGGAGGTCAGTGGTATGGAGTTATGGTTTTGTCAAGATCCACAAGGGAAGGACTTGTCAAATGGGGCACCAGCTGTCGATCCAGAATCACAGAGAGACCATACATCAAGCCTTGTACCATGCTGCGATTGAGACAAGAGCTGGAAAGCAAGCCTCCGCTGTCTCCTATCTCTTGTTTTTAACTTGATAAGCACCAGGCCTAGTAGAGAGGCAGCCTTGGAGAAGATCCTTCACATGCCAGCTGTAATTTTCCCCTGGGATCATCCTCGACACTGTACCTTTCCCTTAGGCTGTGGACACAGCCATTTTCTGATTTTCAGTTACCTCCAGCAATTACTCCACACTGTTGAAACCTTTCTAATAAACAACTGGAATATTTTTATGTGTCACTCTATGCGACATGTGATACCCTATTTCTCTAGTCATCTTTTCTCAAGAAAAATACTATTAGTTTTTCTCTTGTATCCTGGGCATACAGCCCTCACCATTTTTCAAAGCATAGTCCTGGCATGGGACTTGGAATATCATAGAATTGTACAGAATGGTTTGGGTTGGAAGTGACCTTTAAATACCATCTAGTTCCAACTCCCCTGCCATGGGCAGGGACATCTTCCACTAGATAATGTTGTTCAAAGCCTCATCCAACCTGGCCTTGAACACTATCCTCCTTCTTGAGCCTGACGTTGGCTCTTGTATTATGCCATAGCTCTTATCTTAACTTAGACCTTCTGTCTCCCTCGTAGTGCCTGCTTTGTCTCCTCCCTTGTCAAACATTGCAGTCAGTTAATGATACTCATCTTGCACACACATAGTTCGTTTTCCCCTGAAGGCAAACATGATTTCTTTAAACAGACTACTTTCTTTCGCATTCACTTTTCAGGCATTTCAGTTCGGAGATCTCCAGGAATGCAGACCAGAATGGAAGCCATCTTGTGTGATGGTAATTGAAAAGTATAATTATTGTTTTTCCTGTAAATTACTCTGATTCTAATTACAAGATAGCTGAGAAATGCTTAAATATGCTTATTTCCTTCCTTTCCTTTCTAGTTTATATCTTCTCTCAAGAAAATATAATATTTCTGACAAATGGAATTCATTTTGAAAATGTGATCGAGGAAAGTGTAACACTGAGGTAATATTATACAAGATAAAAGAGTTTATCAGCTATTCTTAATTATCAGAACTGAAAGATGAATGTACATATTCAAAGCATGAGGGACAATCTTTGAGCAAATTTAAGAAGGATCACTGAATTCCTGAATTCAACAGGAATTTTGAGACTCATAATGTTAGTCGAGTCTATACACTGCACCTAACAAGTGGCAATATTTTCAATGAGTATTCAAAGGATATTTTTATATCATAGTCAAGTGTAACTGCAACATCTTCAATACAGGTTGTGAAGACAAAAGCTGTAATTATCCTCCCACTTTTAGATGTTCTACAGTGGTACAATCCATTAATGTCCAAGCAGCAGAAAACAAAGCAAAAGCTCACTTTGCATCTTTTTTTTTTTTATCATTTGAATGAAAACTTACACAGATAGTAAGCAGTTCAATTTCTTCCAGTTTTTCCTCAAAGCAATTTTCATAAACACTAGTTATTGTTTTGTCTTTCTGAATCCACTGTTAGGAGCAAGTACTATTCATTTTAGTATTAGTCTTTAGTTTTTCCTGGGAAAACCTTAGGTTTCACAGAAATGGCACTTAGTCACCATGGAATAATAAGGTATACTTCCGGATAATATACTTCTCATAAATCTGCAGGTTGTGTATGATTAAAGGGAGGAAAGGTAGTAAATAATTGTCTAGGGAGATTTTATGCATGTATAAATGTGCCTTGAGGAGTGGAAAGAAGTTGGTTTAAGAAATAAGGCTGTCTTTGTTTAAATTCTATTCTGGGGTTTGGGGTTTGGTGCAAATAGAGTCTTCCATTGATGTAAACCATGAGTTACTTCATTGGCATCCCTGTGAAACCAGCAAAATGAAAGGAAAATTGCAACATTTCATTTGCTAATGTATTTGTGAAAGATGGTAATTGTACCTGTGCAGCTGAAGGTCATACCAGTCTTTCCTACTTCAAAACTTACTTCCTGCTCTTTTCTCTTACAATATGAATCCAAATGATTAACAAGATTTACGAAAACCACACACAGAAGCTATATAAAACATGAGATCTGGGCATATGAGTGAATGTAAAGAAAACAAAAATACAGCTAATAGCTTAAAGGTTTGCATACGCAAATATGCCCAGTCTGTGAGTGAGTCTGTGCAGGTTTGCATTAAAGCACAGAGGAAAGTGTTAGCACACTTATCCTCTGAGAAAGGCTATCTAGAAATGTGCAGATGCTGTTCCTTCTGCTGTCCATCAGATATATGGATAGGTTATTAGAAGAGCTACTCATATTTAAAAACTCAAAGTTCCTCTCTGGCTGTCTGAGAGCAGGTGCTCATAAGAAACTTCTTACTCTATTAAGGTGTCATGTAGCAGCTATCTCACAGAATCACAGAATGTTAGGGATTG
>NW_010299203.1:0-8451 GCF_000700745.2 Antrostomus carolinensis | reverse complement strand
TGGCACTCAGGGACATGGTTTAGTGGTGGACATGGCAGCGTTGTGTTTATGGTTGGACTCAATGATCTTAAAGGTCTTTTCCAACCAAAGCAATTCTATAAATCTTATGATCAGTTCCTGACTGAGGCTGCACATCTTCACCTCAACCTCAAACGAGGGTTGGTTTCTAATAGCATCATTGGTTGTAATTTCCACCACATTTCTCCTCAAAATTTCAGCAAATAAATCTGGGTCCATAATGCAGTGGATTATTTCTGCACTGCAAGATCTTGCTGACTGGAAGATCGTACAAACACACCCGTGGCTCCCAGAGATAAGATCAGCATTTTACAGATTTACATTCTGTTTGATGGTAACACAGAAGTCAGTGTCCACATCAAAATCACTGGCATTACTAGCCAGAAACCTCTTTGACCTACTTTCTGTTCACAGTGTCATCTGAAGCTTAGTTTAACTAAAGTCTGCAGCCCATCCCCTCCCGGGCAGATTGAGATAGGATCACTGGAACCCTTCAGTGTGGTTGAAGAGGGCCTGTTCTCCACTGTAGGTTAGGCAGAGGTGTATGGGCTGATAAAGTCGTGGCTGGTTGCCTCAGGGGAATGTGCTGAGCTGACTTACTCAGCGTCAGGGTTTCTCAAGGAAGGAAAAAACAAGGTCCAGTCTGAAGAAGGACAAGGTCAAGGCTGGGGAAAGCGGACGAGTGTATTCCTAGGGGGAACAGAACCAGAAGTTTGGGCTCTTACCTGACTTCAGTGCACTCCTCCGTGCCTTCAGTGCAATTTAACATATTGCAAAAGTCAGCTTGTTTTTAAAAAGTTGGTTTACACTTAACTGTGATACTATGTCAGTTCAATCAGTATGAACTGCAAATGAGTCTTTCTCCTTACCCCAGTTGGAATCAATCTAAAGATCTTCAGATGGAGTAGTTACTTGTTTACATCTCGTCATCTCCTTTTTCTCCAGGAGACTGAGAGGTTTAGGTTTTCAGTTTCACCCCAAACTGGCTGAAAAGGCAACACAAATCTCTTTTTTGTAAGAGTATTTATGAAAGCAGCAAACACAGGGGTTCTTTGAGAGCCTTTCAGCTGTATGTGGGACACACATATATATAGGAGAACCACTGGGGTAGGGAATGGAATCCCTACTGTCTGCTAATATTTTAGTGTAATCATAGAATCATAGAATGGTTTGGGTTGGAAGGGACCTTAAAGCTCATCCAGTTCCAACCCCCCTGCCAGCAGCAGGGACACCTTCCACTAGACCAGGTTGCTCAAAGCCTCATCCAGCCTGGCCTTCAACACTTCCAGGGAGGAGCAGCCACAGCTTCCTTGGGCAACCTGTTCCAGTGTCTGACCACCCTCACAGTGAAGAACTTCTTCCTAATATCTCATCTAAACCTCCCCTCTTTCAGCTTAAACCCATTTCCCCTTGTTTTGTCATTAACTGCCCTTAGGAAAAGTAATAATACAGTGATTCACTGAATTTTCATAGCCACTTCTTACTTTCAAAAAACACAATCTTACTTATTTTATCTTGTTCATTTTTTAGTACAGCTACAGAATTATGCACCTTAGGTAAAAGGGAATTTAGGAGGGGTTTTTTTTTAAATAAAATTCAGAAATGCAACAGTCTGAAGGGTAGCAGAGAAATAGCAAGACCTGCACTCCTAAATAAAATAATACTTTGCACTTCCAGCGTGCCAAATGTGTACCAGGACCTCAGAACACTTGGCATATGTTTAGTTCATTCTTACCTCAGTGTTCACATACCACAGGCTGGGAAATACAGAGAGGGATGTTGACTGATAGACTAATTGATTTACCAAATGTTAGGTAGGAAGTTTCTGCCAGAGTCTTATTTCCTAAACCCAATATTTTGTTTCAATTACAAGATCAAAGGGAAATGCAACACATGCTGATCAATGTTCAGATCCAGCCAACTCTGTTTGTAGAAGATTGTGACCACGTATCACATTAATGCGGTACAGGTTGGGTGCAGAGGGTTTCATGGCCAGGCAGTGTGGCTCTCTGTCTCCTTCTACTGGTTTATATTTGTTAATAGCTTTGCTACTGCCTCAAAACCACTACAGTTTTCTTCAGTTCACTAGAGTTCCTATCCTGAGTGCCCTAGGTTGTGGAATTTCTTGTGGCAGGTGACTCAGAGGATTACTAGGTATATAAGCATTCATTTTCTCCTTAAAATGGCCGTGTTGCTTGTTTGGTTTTCAAGAGCAGAGAGTGAGGAGTTAAGGATTTGCATTTATCCCAGCCAAAATCTGATTGAGCTACAGCTCATATAATTCAATTGTTTTATGCTGGTGCCACTCTGAAAATATATTATGATTTTATATATGGATATCTATACAAAAATCTATCCAAGAAGAGCTATACTGCAATCTGGTACTTAATGGAAGCCATTTAATTTGAGAGGCCTATGAATGATTATTGATTTTTCTCTATCATTCCCAAAACAACAGAAAACAATCCTGAATATTTTCTCCAAAGTAGTCAAAGTGACAGACATCTTTAGCATAATTACTCCTTTATTATGATGTATCTCGTTCACTGTACAGACTATATATTGACTCCTGTGGAGTCAATGTGCTTTGCAGAGTAGACATGCAGGCCAAATCCTATAGTCTTGACCTCACTGGAAACATTCTGTTTACAGCCTTAGTTCATGCAGAGGACCACAGCCTGACATACAGACCAGCTGTGACAACTCCAGCTCCCACAAACAATGCCACTGAAAAACCTTTTGGAGATGCTCATCTAAAAGACAAGATATAAAATAAAAAATAGCCTAGATTCTTCTGCTGTGAATCTGGTGTGAATACAAAGAAGGCTGCTAGAAGCTACTTGTAACAAAAGGGTCAATGAATTATTGGCAGAATAAAAACAAAGATGCTAAAATCAGACCAAAAGCAAAAGGTGATTGTAGTAGGCATCTGTAGTCCTCCTAAGAGAGAAAATAAAGCAATAGAAGCTGCAAGTCCAGCTCCTTCTGACACTAATCGCCCTTTTTGGCCTTTTAATGCGAGTCTTCATGAGAGCAGCAGAGATCCTTCATTAAATAATTCAACCTTTCTAAGTAGACACTTTTATCAGGTGTCCAACATAAGCCCTTTCTAGCAATTACTGGAAAGCCCATACATCCAAACACAGAGAACATTCCCTTTTAGTCTGTCTTAAACCTCTAGATACTCAGCAGCAATGCTGAAAAATGCCAAACTAATGCAGGGTTAAATGGGACTGAGTCAGTGGCAGTACAGCTATGCTGCGTTGGAACGAAACTGAGAAGTTCTTGTGTTACCTCTGGTCAGGCTGTAGCTTGCATTTAAAATGTGTATGTCTAAACTTGTGCAACAGCACATTTTAAACTGTTTCAAGAGTGGGTCTGCACCCGTGTTACCTGAGCTGCAGACTGTTTCACGATGGTTCCTGGCCTGGCATGTTTAAAGTCAAGTTATGGCCAAAGTCACCAAAAAGCACAGTATGAGACCGTAGCTTTTCAAATCCCAGGCTGGAGCCAGCAGCCCAGTTTGGCAGATGTTAGTACATGTAGCACACTTGTCTCTGAAGGGCCTCAGCCACATTGGGCATTTCTGGGGTGGGCATTTTCTGATTGTGAGACCTGGGGGTTTTTTGCAATATAATCTAATGAATTTGCAACCTGATTTATGGGCAGATCAGCAAGTTACTGGAAGAGGGTGTAGCAGGAGTAAGCTGAAGCATGAAGATCCATCTGCTGGCCAGTACCTGCCTGCCTACTCGCCCTTGTCTCTCAGTGAAAGAGGGGTGAGTACCTGGTATTTCTTCTGGTATATCAGAAGACAAATACTTGCAAAAGGACAGTTACATGCAGCTGCCTGACTCAATGGCACGTTTATGATAACTTACTTATTCTGTAGAGACCAGATATATGCAGGGAGTGGGGAGGCAGGGCAGGAATAGAGACTTTACAGTGATTTATTACAAGGCAGATGGTGAGTCCAGGAAGAGAGCCCAAGATACCTGGCTGCCAGGTTTGTGTCCCAGCCACTAGATAGGGTCAGAAGGGGAACAGACTCTAACCCACAGGGATGTCTCACATCTTCAGGAACTACAAAAACTGTAGCAGTGATGCTTAGGATGGTGGAAAAGAACTGTAACCTCCAAAATTTTCTATGTTGTGATAGAGTTTGCTGGACTTGGGGACAGCGTTATGTGGCAGCCTAAGCCCAGGTGAACTTAGACTCACCTTTCAGTTAAAATGCTCTGGAAATGACTTTTTTTTTTTCTGCACTCAAATTAAATTAGAATTACTTTAAACCTACTAAACACAGACTCTTTTCCCTTTTGAAAACATAACATTTCTAATCAAAATACAGATGTGAAAGTACATGGAAAGAAGGAAACTGAGCTTGATATAGCTTTGTTTTAGGGAGGAAAAATAATATAATTCAATAAGAGGGTCTTAAACCCCCTGATTAAAGCTTTTTTTAACATAACAGATAGGGAGGATGAGATCTACACTGAGATAAAGTTAGTTAGTACAGATCAAAAGAGCTTGTGTTCATGCCAGCTAGATTAAATGACAGGATGTGGTGAAGTGCTGGGTACTGTATCTGGTTACTTTACATACAGAGCTTTATTTGCTGAATGTTGATATATCTATTAGGTTATATGCATTTATATAGAGAAATTGTAGAAATAAATTGAAAGCGATCTACCGTGTGTAGAGTATTTTTTCTGATCCTGTTCTAAGATTGCATTTCTTCCAATTAGTATGTAAAGCTGTAATTTTTATAGCTGTCTCTCTCACTAAGATTATGGAAGTATATTGTATTAAAATTGAGGTTTATTTCTACATGCATTAGCATTCCACCATTCTTACTTGTTAGCTTCTGTGCATAAATTCTATAGAACCAATATATGGAGCATATATTTCATACTCTGGGTTCATTTTAGCAGGAAGCCTAGGATAACTCTAGAAGTAAATTAAACGTAGGACCCAAATTGCAGTTGTCATTTTAAAGGGTTTTTTTATATTTGTTTATCTTGCACATGGCCCCTGAAGAGGCAGGATACGGGACTGGAAGGGGCTCTCTGGTCTAACCCAGTGTGGCTGCTCTTATGTTTCTTGTACACCCTGCAGCAGCAGGATGTGGGAGGAAGGGAATATGAATGTCAGGAAGGGAAAACGCTGCTGGATATGAGGATGCCACAGGCCTGTGCCACTGTGCACTTCTGCAAGGCAGCAGGAAGGGTCTGTCCCCCACATCTGCTCAACAGGCCACAGAGTCCTGCCCCGTCAAGCTGCACCAGAAGGAAACAAAAAGGAGAGATTCTGTCATCTCTGCAGGAAGATGGATGACTCAGAAAATGAAAGGTTTAGCATAGGATGCACCTGAACTGAACAGATTTCATTAGCTGCACCTACATTTTATTGTTACTTTTCATCATTGCTGCAGCAGTGCCTAGAAACCTGAGCCTCACAGTACTCCAAGCTGGAAATAGTCAGAAAAAGATTGTGTCTGCCTCAGAAATCTTCTGCAATAACCAAAGACAAAAGATGAAGAGAGCAGGAGGAAAAAGCCTTCAGTACACAGAGGACTTTGCTAGGGTTGGATTATTTCTGGCAGACAGATGCAGGACAGGCTGGAACAACATCCTGGGGTAACCACAGACAGAAACAGCTGCAACTGCAGCAGAAGAGGAACATGGTTCCATTAGGGTCTGTGACACAGGGAAGGGGGCAAGAGGCTGCAGCTCCCTTAGGCCTCCCAGCAAACCCACAAATTAGAATTTAAGGCTTTGTGCCACATGTAGTCATTCACATCTGTGCAGAGGGAGGATAAAGCAGCTTTTCTGTGCTGACAGAAGTGTTTGCACAAAAAAATTCAGGTCCTTGGTATTTTTCAGAAACACAAATATTGCTAGTGGTGGGTTTTAGTGTAAGCAGCCCCTGCCTGTAAGAGAAGGAACTGGAAGCAGCTGGGACTTGGAGACTTAACCAGTAATTTACTTGAAAGAAAGAGTCGTTTCCATGGCAAGACAGTAACAGTCAGTTTACCCGTGGGCAGCTGATACAATGCAATCTGGTAAACAGCCTGAGCTACCATTTCTGAATCCCTGCCACACGAAAAGGGCCCATCCAGCCTCAATTGCTGTGCAGTAGTTCTGTGGGCCTTACCACCATTCTGCAAACCATGTGTCCTCTGGCTTCAGAGAATATCTTAATTGTCTCATAACCTTAAAATCACAAAGTTCCCAGGAAAGCTTAGAATCATAGAATCATAGAATGGTTTGGGTTGGAAGGGAATTGGATTGTACTTACACTTATCGTGTACTTACACTTATAAGTGTACTTACCACTTATTGTGGTCCTGTATGTTCTCTTAGTTTTTAAATTGTTTTTCTACCTATTTAAAAGGAGCAACATACCCAGGTTAACAGTGGTCAAGTAGGCAAAGAATCAAGTGTCCACAATGCAAGCTCTACATAGGTTTACAATGTACTGGTAATTGGAATGTACTTAAAGCTCATCCAGTTCCAACCCCCCTGCCAGCAGCAGGGACACCTTCCACTAGACCAGGTTGCTCAAAGCCTCATCCAGCCTGGCCTTCAACACTTCCAGGGAGGGGGCATCTACAGCTTCCTTGGGCAACCTGTTCCAGTGTCTGACCACCCTCACAGTGAAGAACTTCTTCCTAATATCTAATCTAAACCTCCCCTCTTTCAGCTTAAACCCATTTCCCCTTGTTCTGTCATTAACTGCCCTTATGAAACAGCTTCACTGCCATGCATAAGGAGGTCAGGGTGTCATATTCTGATCAGGAAATACCCTGAGAGGCTGGCAACCTTGGGTGGCCTCTCACACATTGACAAGAGAGGAAGAAGCGATTTGTCTAGGAAGGGAACCCCAGTCTGTGTTGTATTATTTCTGCACAGGCTGTTTTTACTGCCAGGCTAAATAGAGGAGGGAACTTACAGGTGCTTCCACAGGGTTCTGCAGCTCAGCTCTCTCTGCACATCCCCAAACAAGGAGATGGTGACTAAAGATTTACTAACAGTGTGGAAGCAGGGAGTACAGGCAGGAGGGAAGGAGATCTCTTGGAAGTAGAGAAAACTGGAGCAGACACATCTGTCCCAGAGGCTGTACTACTAAGCTAAACAGCGACAGGCTTGTCTTCTGGCTCAGAGACCCAGTGGCACAGCTTGTGACCACGCTGTTAAATCAAGCTAGTCTCCAAAGCGGGGATGCCACAAGTAGGCTGTCTGTTGGGAACAGCTCCTACTTATGCTACAGTCCAGAATCACACCAGCAAATTACTGAACCAGTTGCTAGTTGTCCCAGATCAACTAGTTAAGAGTGTAACACTGAAGAGTATTATAGGGAAGAGATACTCTGCTGTGATCCCCTTTGCTGCAGGGTCATTTGCGTTATTGGTGGCTGAGGAGGAGGAGGAGGAAGGCCAGAGCATGGAGTAGCTTACTCACTGCCCTCGAGACCTTAGATACTCCTGCAGCCATCAAGCAACGCTGGCCCACTTCCAGTGTCCTCTGTGGACAATGCTGTGCAACTGCAAGGGCAGGCTGTGTGGCAGGAAGTGTGGCAGGAAGCAGGTCCTCCCAAAAAGGCCAGCAAGGAATTAAAACCTTTTACGGCCAAGGCTAGAACTGGGCACATCACCAAGTCACCAAATAGCTCTGGCCCAGTTCCACAGAAAGCCCGTCTGGTCTGTCCTCTGGGCCCAGCCTGCGCTACCAGAGGCAGTCCCATAGCCAGGCTGTGCCCTGCACACAAGGATTCAGCTCTTGGCTCCTGCCTAACAGCTGCCCTTGCCTAAGGTACTAGGACCTGTGTTTGCTACTGCAAAATATCTTCCATGCACAAAGGCTTTAAATTCACTCTAAACGTACAGCCTGTGATCTGGAGATTCTTTGAGGAGTGGGCAGTTGTTCTGTTTGGAGTGCTTACTACTGAAGATACAGCAGTAACAGCATCAGGAACAAGAAAACACAGGCCTAATAATTGGAAAAAAAAAAAAAAACAACAAAAACAACAAAGTAGTAAATCAATGTATTTTCTGGCAGTTTGTCAATACCAACTTTACAGTCAGACAATGTTATTACAGTGATGAATATGCAGGCCACAGGCTAGTAGCTTCTTACTTATAAATCAGTCAGCTTAGCCAAACAATCCTTATCTGCTATTGATTATATTTGATAGCAATAATTTAGGGAAGATGAACTGAACTGTATTGGCAAGCTGTATCTGCTCTGTCTGAAGTTATCACCAGAGGACAGATGTCTCTTTTTCCATGCAATTCCCTGTCTTCCTTCTGTGCACCGGTTGTGTGATGCAAAGAACCGCAGCATCAGTGGCTGTGAAGGGGCAAGGGCGTGTGTACATCCAGATGTTTGTATAAACTGTGTACCTCACAGGTTTGCCATTTATTCCCTGCTT
>NW_010299202.1:25971-26767 GCF_000700745.2 Antrostomus carolinensis | reverse complement strand
CTTTTTTACAATGGGCTGAAGGTCTGGAGTAACATCACAGTTCTACCACGGCCTGGACCTTGTGGAAGATGGTTGCAGAGGCTATGTCCACATGCCTTACATGTCACAAGCACAGGAACTCAGTTGCTTGTTCTGTTTAGTTTTTAGAATTCTCCTTTGCTCTCTTCTGACTCTCATCAAGTGGTGTCTTCAAAGCACCTGCTGGTCACAGTTTGTGAATCAGTGTAGGGCAAGGACACTGGGAATGATCAATAAGCTGTGGGGATGTGGCCAGATTCAGACTAGATATGAGAAAGACATTTTTTACAGTGAGAGTGTTGAAACCCTGGCACAGGTTACCCAGAGAGGTGGAAGCCCCATCCCTGGAAACATTCAAGGTCAGGTTGGATGAGGCTCTGAGCAACCTGATCTGGTTGAAGATGTCCTTGCTCACTGCAGGGGGGTTGGACTAAGTGACCTTTAAAGGTCCCTTCCAGACCAAACCATTCTGTGATTCGATGTGTCTATGCTGTGCTAGTTAGCCTGAGTGCCTGGGACCATGCCATGGACATCGTTTAGTTTACTACTGCAGACATGGACACATCATCTCACTGTTGCACACCGATGTTTAGAGGTTTATAGAGTACATCCTGAGCACATGGTGCTTTTAGTCATATTTCTTGTTGCTCCTTGGGAGTTGGTTACTCAGTATGCTTTGTTACTCAGACAAGCTGTGGAGTGCAGTGGAGAAATCACAGAATCACAGAATGTCAGGGATTGGAAGGGACCTTGAAAGATCATCTAGTCCAATCCCCCT
>NW_010299202.1:18044-25912 GCF_000700745.2 Antrostomus carolinensis | reverse complement strand
AGGAGACTCCACAACCTCCCTGGGCAGCCTGTTCCAGGGCTCTGTCACTCTCACTGGAAAGAAGTTCCTTCTGAAGTTTAAGCAGAACCTCCTGTGTTCCAGCTCACACCCATTGCTCCTTGTCCTACCATTGGGCATCACTGAGAAGAGCCTGGCTCCATCCTCCTGACATTCACCCTTGACATATTTATAAACATTAATGAGGTCTCCCCTCAGTCTCCTCCAAGCTAAAGAGCCCCAGCTCCCTCAGCCTCTCCTCATCAGGGAGATGCTCCACTCCCTTAAATGCTCCCTATTTACTCCTCACCACCTCTCAACAGGTTTTCATTTTCTCTCTGCTTTGACCATTCTTCTGAAGGGTAAGGATGGGATTATTGGAAGGAGTGAATGCATTGTTTCCTGTTCATTGAGGTACTTTTTTCTTCACTGTGAGCGTGGTCAGACACTGGAACACGTTGCCCAAGGAAGTTGTAGATGCCCCTTCCCTGGAAGTGTTTAAGGCCAGGCTGGATGAGGCTTTGAGCAACCTGATCTAGTGGAAGGTGTCCCTGCTGATGGCAGGGGAGTTGGAACTGGATGATCTTTAAGGTCCCTTCCAATCCAAACCATTCTATGATTCTACTTTTCTAAATCTTACCCAAAATCTTTTTCTGAGCACTGTTTAGTCAGACCACACCTGGATTAGATGTTACTGTTCAAAATTTTGTCAGCTATTCCCAAACCTTTTAATATATGCATTTACCAGAGGCAGGCATCTCATTAGGGGATTGCTTTAATGTTTTTATTTCTGTGGAGATGTTGATCACTTCTTCAGGGATCCATCTTATTTCCAGCTCTTACACTTTGGGTCTTTTGTGGAAATGTATAGGGGAAAAAGGCAAAAATGTGTATTGTTAACAGCACAGAACTCAGCAATTAAATACATCCAGTTGCACGCATCATACAATTTTTTTTGCACATATTTGCATTTAAATGAGGACTTCAGTGTTTGCAATTTTACCAGAATGTCACTTTCTTTAGGCCTTGGAGGTATTACTGGGGGACACTGTCAGGGTTGTGGTTGGGTGAATGTTTAAATGCCATCAACAGTGACCAGTGGTCATCAGATAAAAGCAACCCATCGGATTTCTACTGATCACTGGAGGCAGTAGGTACACAGCCAGCCTTGGAATATCTTTCCATTTATTCACCAGGACATCATTCTTCTGAAGTATTAATGCAATTATAGTCTACATACTTCTAGAAATGTGTTAAATATTTAACTAAACCAGAGCACATCTGGAAAGAAGTATTAAGCATCAATCTTTTAGCATATGGGATATTTTAGCTTGGATAGTTATACCCAAAAGGAAAAATCATATAAATACGTATCATGACAGTTCTTGTGGTTGTGTGGTAGCTAGAGATATTAACAGAAAACCCTTGTAGGTTTACCAATACCACAACTACAATTATTTCCTTTCTTTTTAGGGCTGCAGCAGAGCCTCTTTGATGTTTGCTGTATTTTTGACAGCTTCGGAGATAGACAGGTATTCAAACATTCCACCTTAGCAAACATTTTTAATGGCAAATTCAGAGGGACTGATCACGAAAGACTCTTTTTTCTTCTTGAAACACATACAGTTAAGCAGTCATTAGTTGTAGCAGATAGGCATTTGTGGCATGCAAAGCAGCAGATATAAGGTGGTTATATGTGAAAGGTACCTGCTGAAGTTTTTTTCCAATTGAGTTTGTTAGACAACACTTAAGTTCTCCGTTTTCTCTGTCTCTAGTCAAGGCTAAAGTTTCTGCCTATCTCAATAATGAAAGAAAACTAATTAAAGTCTCTTGCCTTATGTAAAGCTCAATTGTACCCTTCTTTGTCTTTTTACCTGCCCTGAGGTGTCAAGAAATGCTGGTGTGAGCCAGGGAGAGACTTTTTTTAGTTCAGAAGGTACTCAAGGCCCTGTGGTGCTTCTTGAGCTCAAAAAGACTGCTGGAGAAGGCTTCATGTCAGGTTCTGCTGAGGGTCCTAAACAAGCCCTGGTGTAATTGGGGCTGTAGCGACACAAAGTGCAAAGATGACATTAAGCTATGGAGACCACCTCTTCCCCATCTTCACTGTGAGGGTGGTCAGATACTGAAACGGGATGCCCAAGGAAGTTGTGGATGTGTTTAAGGCCAGGTTGGATGAGGCTTTGAGCAACCTGGTCTAGTGGAAGGTGTCCCTACTGATGGCAGGGGGGTTGGAACTGGATGATCTTTAAGGTCCCTTCCAACACAAACCATTCTATGATCTTGTGTTTCTCCTTGGTAACTACTACTAGAGCTTTGGGCCTTTATTTTGCAGCCACAAAATATTGTCTAGAGATGGAACTGTAACACTACTGCTGCCTCCTTTTCCAGAAATATTTCAGTGCCATGGGGCAGTAACTGGCAGATGCTTAAGGTGTTGTCTGAAGTTTAGTCCTGGGTATTATTCACAGCCTTGGTGCCCACTCTAAGGCAGTCTTAGATCTGCTGAAATCACCCCTAAAACTTCACACTGGGTGCTCTGAACATGTGTCTGTTGGATCCAGAGGGATGTGAATGGAGGAGCAGAGCCTGGCTTAGGACATCATGAGCTCGAGGAGTTCAGGTGTGGTAGCTTAAACTGGAGTTCTTAGGAAATTTATTCAACCAGATTTGAATGCTGGTAGATGTCAGTGCTTCCAACGAGTGGTGATGAAGCTTGGGCTTTCTGGATCTCTTTCTTGGGCTTAGGCCCAGTTTATGTCTCAAACAATGTCCTTGAATCTCTTTCTAAAATGCTTTGTAATTGAATACAGATGTCTGATGGACATGAAAGTGACCAACACACCTTGACACCAAATTTTTATTTTAAACTTCTGAAGCCAGACACTAATTTGATCTTTGTTTCCAAGAACAATAGTAAGTATGACCACAAACAGTGCAAACTAGTTAACAGTTTACCCCATAACCTGACTGAGTGACAGAGGTGGGATGGAGGTTGTGTTGTGTGTGTTAACAATTATTTTGAGAATTACTTAACATTCTCCCTGAGAAATTCCTTTGTTTCCATTTAGCATGCCAAGATATATCTGCAAGTCTTTAAAGAATTTCAGCTGATGATTTTCCTCCCTTCCTGGAATCAGACTTGGTATTTACATATTGGATCAATCCCATACTTGGAGCCTGCTTCAAAGTCTGTGGAGCTGATAAGACTGTCATTTACTCCAAGTGAGTTGGATTCAGGTACTTGGGAAAACTAATAGGACAGCAGCGTTAAATTATAACAGCTGAGTGTCTCATCCATACACAGCAGATAACAAAAATCAAGAGTGAGCTGGAGTGAAGGGAAGAGACTTTTTTAAGGCACAGGAGGTTCCCTGTGAGAAATCCAACAGAGATGGAGCCAGCTCTTCAAAACATGGCAATCCCCAGAGAAATAAGCACTGTTTTAACATAATCAGTCACTCCAGCCAGCAATGGCCAAGATATGCTGTAGTTTTCTGGCTGCCTTAAGCAAAGACTTACAGTGCCAACAGAAGAAGCATCTTGTCTTTGCCTATTGCTTGTGCTTTTGCACCCTTGTTTGGTGGTGCAAGTATTGGGGCAGCCACATTTGGTTTATAATGTGTTAATCCAGCTTGGTTGTCCCATCCCCTGTACAGACATGAGTTGGGCCAACTTTCAAGATAGGAATTGCAAGTGAAGGTGGAAGCGGAGCAGAATTGTTTCTGTCAGAAGCTGTCCCACTTCATTGTCTGCTTGAATTGACTGTGAAACATGGTCTGCAGTGCTCCAAGGCAAGTAGCTAACATGAGGCAACTACCCAAAATTAGGCACTCTAACAGACTCAACTGGATCTAAGCCCCTGTTGATAAATGCTGGAGATTCATTGCTTTTTGCAAACATGGCCTGAACATAGACTTCTAAATAAAGTGCATCAAAAACCATGTCTGAACTTTTTGTTTTGGCTGCAAACTAGCTAGCAGTGTCTTAAACTAGTGTGTGAACTTTGGCTTGCCTTTGATATCCCAGGACAGTGATGTTGCTGGAGAAGATGACATTATTGTGGTCTGGACTTAATCTGCCTCACATTCATCTTGGGAATCCAGCTTCCAGTTATCTTCCATACTGTGGGTTCAAAGCAACACCTGTCTTCCAAGCAGGGTTTAAAAGTGAAGTATCAAATAGCATTTCCCCCCCCTTTTTTTTCAAGTTGAGTGAAATGCATGTTGAAAAATAGCCAGATACTCATTTAAAAGCAAAGTGTCCTTATAACTGATTCCAGACTTGTACTTTCTCCCTTTCTAGGGCTCCAGCTTGTACCTTTGCTTACGAACAACAGAACACTTGGTTCTGCTTGTCTTGAAGACTTGCACTCACATTAAATCATACGGGAGCGAGGTCAAAGCCTGATTCACAAAAGGACTTAGAAGACATGCTTAGCACATACATAAGCCAATTCATCCCAGTATCTCCACTAAGTACAAATAGTTGTGCCACCACTTTAAAAGTTCAGCATGGTCTCTAAGGGCTTTGTTGAATCAGGGCCTTGATGACTTTGAAGCAAAGTGGAGTAACAGTGGATAAAAAGAGGAGCTTCACTTTTTGGTTGCATGCAGGCACTGCCATTAGGTCTCTCCTCTCCCCTCCAGCTCGCCCATGGGTTATTCATTTTTTTTATATATATTTAAATGAAATGGCTTGCTGCCTCAGGCATAACTGTGATCCACACAGTAGGTGAAAAGGTAAAGAAGTGGGTACAAGCAGTGTTTTACTGCATCACTTCTGCTGCCGGTGTGATTACTCATAGCGGGTTTGATTGTTTGCCAGTTGTTGGAGGGTGATTTATGAAGAGATGCCTTAGTGTCAGGACACTTGAAATCTTGCTTTCAAGTCAAAGTCAAAGGTTTTTTACATATCAGATTAGACAGGGTCTACCTCATTAGATCACTTTCAGGTTTCCAAGTTACAGCCGTGGTTCTGATGTATTTGGATTCCTTAAAGATTCCTCAAAGGAAATGCAAGTACCTCTTTTAAGATCATTTATGTACATAGAAAGCATTTACGAATTGTGACATGAGGAAACACAGACTATTTTATTATTTATTCAGTTTGTATATCAGATCTTTTGCCAAGTACATGCTACAGGTAAATGCCTCATAGGATCAGACAAACGTGTGTGTTAGGTTCCCCTCTTCTCCTCCTAGTCCCTCCCCTCTCCCCCCAAAAAAGAAATGTGGGGTCTATTTTGTATAATTATCATGCCAGTAGCATTTTAAAGCATGTTATGCCACTTAGGTGAGATCGTGGCCCCAGT
This sequence comes from Antrostomus carolinensis, assembly GCF_000700745.2. NCBI lineage: Eukaryota > Metazoa > Chordata > Aves > Caprimulgiformes > Caprimulgidae > Antrostomus > Antrostomus carolinensis. The sequence continues at coordinate 20,604 of NW_010299202.1, read as the reverse complement.
GAAACCAATGGGAGATTTGGCTTCAACTTCAATGAAGCTGAGGTTTCCTTTTCTCTCCTCTCCTGTCTGTGTTTGATGAGCCTTTCTGTCAGGAGAAGAAAGAGATCCTGTTTTGAAAAATAGTCATAGATGCTTAATAAAGCTGAATGAGCCAGCCAGGATTACATTTTTAGCTTCATGGCCAGCAAAATCTATTCCAGAACTAATTCTGATTAAAAGGACTGAATCCACTGGTTGAACCTCAGACACGAAGGCACCCCTGAAGTAATTCAACTGTATGATATTTATTTTTTTAAAAAAACCTAATTATTCCACTGATCTTTATAATATCTGGACCTTGTGTAAAGCATTGATTTCAAAGCTGTCTCTCTCTTATCTATTAGTGTTCATTAATTATCTTAGGTCTTGGGCAGGACCATCACTGTAGCTGGATCTTAAAAGAAGAGTGAGTTTACTGGCCACATTAATTATTCTGCATGGCAGACCATAAAATGACTATAAAAAGAAACTAAATTATTTCATCGATTATGTGTCCCCCCCTTATCTTTCTTAATTTTAACTCAACCAAATCAGTCTCTATCACAGAACAAGCTTACCCCTCCTTGGTCTGTGCTCCTACCAAAGCGCTTTTCAAGGATTTAGGTCTTTCATTAGACCATAGAGGTGGAGAACACAGATAATTCATGAAGTCCTGAACTCTGAAACCAGAATCTCACCTCCCTTTTCCAGTTGGTTTATTCAAAGATATTTTCCCTTCAAACCATACTGCTTTATATATAGCTCATTTTGGCTACAGCAATGACCTCAAAGATTTTCATTCTTTTTTTTTTTTCTTTTTTTTCTTCCTGGTGCTTTAGTTGAAAAGAGACAATGCTACAGTGCTAGTCTTCTTGCTTTAAGTTTAGAGGAAAACAAGACAAAACCTAGGAGCAGTAAGTCCGTTGGTGAAAGAGGAGAGAGTTCCTTACGTACCAATATCCCCCAGCTCTCAGACACTGATGGATCCCCTGTGCGTCAGAAATCACTCTGTTGGCCTGGAGTGAAAGAGCTCAGAGCACAGAACCTACTTGGTCATGATCAACCTGCTTATTTATCATCACTGTTGATGAGCTGAACATGGCTCAGATACCCTGACTGCACCATTGCCTCGTGACTTGGGAAATGGGAGAAGTGGGTTTGGCATATGTGCAGGCTAAATCCCAAAGGTATTAATCTGTGGTGCATCTTCGCATGTCTAAACCCAGCCTTGGTCTTTCTGGTGTTACAGAAACCCGCCTCATTACCGTCTAATGGCTCCATGGTTTTTCCTTGGGCCATGTGCACTTCTGACCAACACGTACACCACTTGCAGCTTTGGCCAAGCTGAGTCCTGCAGTGACACCAAGATGCATAGCAGGTAATGGAGAAGGGACCCAGATTATGGGGAGAGCAGAAGGAAAGCCTCACCACCCCTGACTGTCTCAGGGATGAAGCACTCCCTTAGGGAGCCAGAGCAAACATCTTGAAGGTATGATTTGAAGCAGGGCAGGAACCCTGCTTTTCTCCAGGCCAGGAGAGCCTCAACTCTGGATCTCTGAGAGTTTCCCTCCCTCACCCCTGTGTATCTAATGGGCAGTAATTGCTTTAGTGGGCTCCAGCCAGTTTCTGTCCCTGTGCTAGTGGATGTTTAGTCACAGAAATGTATCATTTCTGTATTACAAAGTGCCTTTCTGGAGGAGATGCTAAACCTTCATCACTGTTACGAATTTGAAAGTCCAGACTTTCAGTGACCAAGATCCCTCTCACTTTTGCTGGTCCCAGAGATGGACCATCCGCTGTCACGATGTTGCCTGGAAATTCCAGTGATAGCAGAACTTTTTGGCTCTCCTCTCCTGCCTGGTCTCTAGTTAGGAAAGTGGGAGTAGCTGAGCATCCTCTGCCTCACAAAAGGATTGTAGAGAAAGGAAAGGAGGCTTAGGAATTCTATTTTGTGTATTTCACATTTGCTACAGCACATCCCATGAATTTTAGTCTGTCATTCTTAATAATGGCAGTGCTACCAAAGTCAAGGCAAAAAAAAGGAATCCTTGAACCTACTATCAAGATAAAATATCCCACCTAATTCTAAATCTTGTTCAACTGGGGGTGAACTTAATCATGGGAGCGAGGATAGAGTAGTGAATCTAATTTCCTAGCAGGTCCCATAATGTCCTGTTAGCAGCAAAACAACCCCTCCAGCACTGTATTTCACTTCCTTTTATTGTAAATGCCTTTTGGTTAACAGCAAGGATCTGTTTTAATTTTACATTTACCCAGTGACCACAGGACGCAGATTGTGCATCACCAGAGAATGCGCAAACGTCTGTCTGCCTTCCCTTGTTCCAGCAGTAATGAGTGATTGCAGGAGCACAGCCAAACCCATGTGGCCACGTGGGCAAGGGGTGGTTGTGACAGTAATTGAAGAAACTGCCGAATCAGCCAGAAGAACAAGGGTTTACAGCAAAAGCTTGAGCCAGGCAGACACGTCTTGGAAACACCAAGCAAAAGAACCAGGAAAGCTCAAAAGATGCCAATTGGTTGG
>NW_010299202.1:0-18018 GCF_000700745.2 Antrostomus carolinensis | reverse complement strand
CAGCAGGACAGTGGGTTGCTAACCCTTTGGTGTGGTAAGGGACAGATTTTTCTAAGGACTTCTTTGCTTTTGGATGTGGAGATATTGAGTGGTACCTCCAAAAGTCTTGAAGCATAAGAATGAATGTAGTCATGGCCCTGTACACTGTGCTGAACTCCAAAATGGGGGCTAGGCTTTGGCTTATGCAAATCATAGTGGTGTTTAGACTAGAAAAGAAGCCTCCAGGACAGGCCAGTTCTAGGCATGTTTGTGACAAAGAAATGAGGGAACCTAAGGACTGCGGAGAGCTTTTTGGGCCAAACGAGCTAAATTCTCTGCAAGTCCCACTTGCAAGCACTTAGGTCTTCCTGTTGATCTCACCCAATGTACTAGGGCTATTTATGGTGTCTTCAGGAACATGAATCCAGCACCTCTGTCCCATTGGTTTCAAGGAGAAGCAGACACCCAGCCTGTCTGGACACTGCTGAGAAGAGCCCTTGGCACAAAAGAAAAGTTGCCTTAGGAAACTGACTGAAATGGTTCACAGGAATTTTGACCTTTCAGACAGAGAAATTTGATCTGCAGTGACCTGAGTATCCAAGGCTGTATGACCAAAGCCAGAGTGCTTTAAGGAGGCTTGAATAGCTTCCTTCAGAGGTTGATGGTATTTGACATCCAACCAGACCATGTCAGTAACAGGTTGAGAAGGTAACCAAATGAGGAGAAAGCACATGCAAGATCCTTTTTTGCAAAATTAACTTCAAGAAGGAGAGATTCCCCAAAGAGCCATTAGACCCTTCTTGCATTAATGGTGTGGATGACACCAGATTGCTACGACCCACCTTGCTGAAATCTTTCTTTAGCTCTTGTAGGTTTGCACTTTGATTTATCTTGTCACAGAATCCCAGAATTGCCTGGACTGGAAAAGACCTTTAAAATCATCAAGTCCAATCATTAACCTCACACTGACAAGTCCCCGACTAACCCATGTCCCTCAGCACTATGTCTACATGACTCTTCAATCCCTCCAGGGATGGGGACTCCACCACTGCCCTGGGCAACCCCTGCCAATGCCTGAGAACCCTTTCAGCAAAGAAATTCTTCCTCACATCCAATCTCAATTGCCCTGGGCACAACTTGAGGCCATTTCCTCTTGTCCTGTCACTTGTTACTTGAAGGATCGTCACTTGTCAGAAGGGTTCTGTGCCTATTGCTGGTAGTCTCCAAAGGCAACCTCCAAACCCAGGCTTGGGTGACTGCTTCTGAAGACAGCCAGCAGTAATCATTAGCCTTTCCCCACCCATCCCGTTGGTTTAGGGAGCAGAAGCCCAAGAACAGCTGCACAGCGGCTGAGAGCCTGTCACAGCCCACAGCTGGAAGCAGTTTTCTTGCAGAGGCAGAGCACAGCTTCCAAACCCCAGGGTGGAAGGAGGATACTGCAGGGAAGCAGGGCAAAGCAGAGGAAGGGAGGGAGATGAGGAGCTGTAATGAAGTACACACATGCATATGTGTGAAGGAATGACCTGACACACAACATGTGTGCCAGTGATTTTTTTTTTTTTTTTTTAAATAAAAAGAAAAAAAAGTGTGTCCTGATGCTTTTCTGCTCATGTCACACGTGCAGAGCTGACCTCAAATGCCTTCTGTCTGGCATCACCACACTCCCAGAGACCATGGGACTCAGGTGACGTATTTGGTCTTTGGCCATCTCTGGCTCAAGCTCCTCAGCAGAGCACTTGGCCCAATAAAAACCAAGAGGAGGGACAGCCTCAGCTGGAAGAGATTCATCCCCATAGCTCTCTGCTGGGGACCGATGCCTGGACCAGGACCTGCCCAATCTTGCAGTGTAGCAACAAGGCACTCAGCTCTCCTTCCCTGCTCCCTAGACCAGGCAGATGGTAGTACTGCAAGGAAGAGGGTAGGAGACTCTGGTTGGGTTTGTCTTTGTTTATTATATCCAGTCACTGTTAAATTAAAAATATCTGAACAGTCCTTAGATCTGGGTGTAAATCCCAGAGCTGCTCACTGCTTACTGCCTGCCCCACTGAGGTTACAGGGTCCTCCTTCCACTGCATGGCCACACCAGTGTCAGGAAACTAAACCATGCCTATCCCTGTCCCTAAGGTGGAGCACAGCCATGTCCTTATTAAATTCATTCTCCCAGAATGAAAAGTGTGTTAAAAATTGGCCCTGGCCCCTGCTAACACCCAAGGAAATGGTGGGAATCGATGGTGCAAAGGGAGCATCCTACCAGCCGCACAATGCAGACCCCCAGGTCCAGTGCACTGGTGACACATGCCCCTGTGCTGCATCTGTAACTGCTTAATGGAAAGCAGGCAAGGAAGAGCTGCTCTCTCACCCCCAAAAGTGACAAGGTGATGGCAGCCTTTTTTTGTGGCTGAGCATCCTACCCCATGGGTTGCAGAGCCACATTGCACATCTCACTGCCATCACTTCCAGCATGTACAGACCCAAACCCATCCTCCCTGGGCTGGCTTGTGCCTCTCTTGTCAGGGAACAACCATAAACAGTCCTTGACCATCTCAGCAGATGCTGGTACAGCCACAACCTACTGCTGTCAGGTCAGATAACACAATTAATTCACAATAGACTTATCTTTCTTAAAAGATGGTCTTTTACCATGGCAAACCAGCTATAAGTATTGAAGCAAAGCACTGTGAATTATTTTTCTAATATGGTTTAAGGTCTTAGATGGTTTCAAGCATGTCTAGCTCACATTTTAAAACATTCTTTTTTTCTGCCAATATTATCAGCCTGTTTGCTTAGTGCCCACCCTACCTGAGAGCTGACTGATTTCTTCCCCCCTTGCATTCAAATCTTCATTCATGAAATATTCCAAGATTTGGAGTTGATTAAACAGGTTCCCCCTCTCTGGCAGGAGTGGAGATGAGGCTTACTTGTGCTACCAACACTGGTTTTTGGTGAGCCTACCCAAAGAGCCCCTTGGGGCTAAGCTGCAGGTTCACTGTTGTGTCCTCCCTCTTTCTGTATCAGCACATGGAGCCTGTGACCAGGGGCTGCAGACCCATTAGCTGGTATTTCTATGGTATTTCAGTGGGCAGCATCACTGTTTGATTTGAAGCTCTAAGACTGCATGAAAGATGGTGACAACGCTTCCTGGGAGACTGCAATGACCTCTTGCCCATGCAAAGATATTGAACTATAGCCACAAAAATGCTTCAGAGGTGAAGTCCCTCTCCTTGTCCTTGATAGTAGTAATACAAGGGCAGGAAATATCAGAAACACTAAGGTTATACTAGCAAATGGGCAAGAACACCTTTATTCATGTCCCCTATATGGGAGGACATTTCCCACCTGGTGAGATGAAAGCCAACCCTCTAAGTCTCACTCTAAGACTGGAGGTCCTCTCCACATAGCACCTAAGCCCATGGTCAATGTCTAGTAACAACATGCTAATGATTGCCAAGCACATGCTGAAGGATGAGCAAAACTGTGGGTTTTTTCCTCTAATTTCTGAGTCACAGAATCACAGAATGGTGGGGGTTGGAAGGGACCTCAGGAGATCATCTAGTCCAACCCCCCTGCCAAAGTAGGTTCACCTAGATCAGGTTGCACAGGAGGGCATCCAGGTGGGTTTTGAACATCTCCAGAGAAAGAGACTCCACAACCTCTCTGGGCAGCCTGTCCCAGTGCTCCATCATCCTCACAGTAAAGGTTTTCCTCATGTTTAAGCGGAACCTCCTGTGTTCCAGCTTGTGCCTGTTGCCCCTGGTCCTATTGCTGGCCACCACTGAAAAGAGTCTGGCCCCATCCTCTTGACACCCACCCTAAGTCCTGACGTGTTTTAAAGGTTATGTCTCTACCTTGCAGCCATATCTACTGACGTACACAAACCCTTCCCAGCCCCATCCAACAACACTCCATTCCACCGCCTGCAGCAGGACACCCTCCTCCCGAACCACGTCTGCATGTTGTTAAAGGCAATGCCAGACACCGACTTCCCTAGCTGTGTAAACAATGCGGAGGTACTAAAGATAGCATCAGATCATTTCTCAAAATCACATCTTTTCTTCTATGCTGAGGCTAGAAAATGGCAAACAGGATGCAGGATTTGGCTCCACAATATTTGCTGCTGTCATGACTCATGAGTTATTTTTATCTTTTTTTTTGTAACAGAACAAATGTCTGTGGCAATTAATCTCCATCTGTTTTGACAATGGCCTGGCCAAAACACATTATGTTCTTGCATACAGTCAAAGTGAGGAGAGAAGCACAACAGCATCATGTGTATGAGTCAGTATTTTAAACCTTCGCTTTATGTTCGCTTTTGTACATGTCTTTAAAATATGCTTATGTACTTCAATAAAGTCAAAAGCAGCAACAAGTGCTATCACACAGGTTAGCTGCACAGATATAAATCTCTGTTTTGAAGCCCAACCACATCTGAAATGAACTAATCAAATCATGGCAAAGGCAAAATTAATTTGAGTCTTTTCAAGAGGATCCAATGAGGAAGCACCCAATCCCAGCGGAAGATTTAACTCTGCCAAGTTCCTTCCAGCTTTATTGGCTAATAATTATTTCTACAGAAAAAAAAAAGTGTTGCAATCAAACACCCCTCCAACAGTACTTTTGTTTTCTACAGAGCTGGTTGGGCAATGAAAAGATTTATTAGTGGAGAATGTATTAATGAGGAATTTGAGGAGAAACAACCAAGTCAGTGAGCAGGATTTCCATGAAATATCTCCAGGGTGTGAGTTTGCCTTGCATACAGCTTGCAGATGCCCAGCATTCCCTGTGGGGTAACAATCATACACAAAACTCTGGAAACAAGTATTTTTTACCACCCAGCATGCCTAAGGGGAATACCAATTTACAGTATTAGTCCAGATCTAGTGATACCAACTCATCCATGTGCACAAAGGAGTAAGTACTTCATCTTCTGAGTTCAGGCAACATCTAATTGTTGTCCTAGCAAAATACTCCTGCTCAGGACTGCTCATCCCATAAGCATAAATTATGGTTTCTTGTCCTTTCCTATGAAGAAGCATATTCTCATGGTCTAGAGGATACAAACTAGACAAGCCTGTCTAGTAAACTTGCCAATTGTAGGACAGTCTCTCATGGGACTTATACAAGCACATCCAAAAATAAGAAACATCAATTTTTGATACTCCCTAGTCACTACTAACATACAATCTGAACTATCCCATCACCTTTAATGGAGTTTTCCTTGCAACGACCCATGAGATAAGACAATAATTAAACTTGTCCTTAATCACTCAAAGTCTGCTGCACAATAGGACATTTGTATAACACCATCATTTTTAGGATCTCAGAAAACATCCTCCAAGTCTGTGGTAGCAGCAAATGCTTTTGCTTCCTTCAGACTTTGTAAAAGTGAGAGGAAAACCTCATTTATAGCGTAGTCTGGGCCTTTCATTATTTTTTATCAAAACAAAAATATATTTTGGAGTTGCCCTTTTTCTCCACCAATGGGACAAGTTTACAGACTACATATTTCTAGTTTCTGCAGTGCTGGGATATCTGTATTTGTGTTGAAGATAAACAGTGACAAATTTCTCTTATTTCCAATGTACAGAGAATTTGGACTAATGTATTTCCTGGAGTTTCATGGAACTGATGTGTTTGATATTGATTCAGAAGATATTTTTAAACTCTTAAACAAAAATACACAAGTATTTCCTGAATTCGTTTCTTCTTATCCCATAGTTTACATGAACTGTTCAGCAAAGGGAAGCAAAAGCTGAGTTTCAACCAAACCCAGACCAATACAGAGCTTCTGGTGGAAACCATGTTGGGATTAAATGATTTCCTTTGGTTTCCATCCAAAACCAAACTGAACGTGGATTTCTGGGTTGAGTTTCACTTTGAATTTTTGGTTTTATTTAGTTATGAAGAATTAAGTGAAACTTGGGAGGTTCAAACCCTCATTGAATGATCCTGAAAAACGATCTGCAAACCCCCTTGCTATGGAGTCCTATTTCATACCTTTGATCTCTGTGGATGCTGGGAACAGCACTCGCATCTCTTCCAACCTATGAAAAACAGGCCAGTGAAGCCACCACATTTTTATGTAGAGACTTTGATATCCAAGAGACAAGATCCAATCCCAGTCACCACCCTGTGGCAAGCTGGAAAATAGGAAATCCCAGTGTTTGCCATTCTTCCAGACAAGGTCCATCAGAGCCAGCAGGTACCAGCCTGAGCACTCCATAAGCCTACTGGGAAATGCAGAGAGAGTCAGACAACTAGGGGTCCTGCTAACTTCTTCCTCTTGGAAAAGGAAAACATTTACCTTCCTTATCTCCCAGCTCATGATGAAAACACAGACAGTGCTATTTGGGCTTCCCGTCATGGTCAGTATGACCCCTGAGATCTCAATTACATGGTGTAGCTGTCACTGAGCAGCCCACCCCAGCTGATAGGAGCAATAGGACAATCATTGAGCTGCCTGGCTATCTATGTACTAGGTATTTTACTTTTGCTTGTCTACCCATCTGCACCCTGGGGTGTAATCCCTTGCTGTGTCAGCTTTGGCAGGAGAGATCATGTAAGAAGTTCCTGCCCCACTATCTTGGATCTTCATAGTTGGTTTATAAATCAGGATTATTTCCATGATCCAACTTAAGGCCTGACCCACACCTCAAGTTGCACCAGGAGAGGTTTAGGTTGGATAATAGAAAAAATTTCTTTACCAAAAGGGTTGTCAAGCATTAGAACAGGCTGCCCAGGGAAGTGGTGGAGTCACCATCCCTGGAGGTATTTAAAAGACATGTAGATGTGGTGCTTAGGGACATAGTTTAGTGGTGGACTTGGCAGTGTTAGGTTTACAGTTGGACTCAATAATCTTAAAGTTCTTTTCCAACCTAAATGATTCTATAATTCTAAGGTGGCATGATGAAACTGGAGAGGGGCTAAATGCATCATAGGTTGAGTAGCTTTTGGGGGAGGAGAAGCTTTCAAGGCTACTGTCTCCCTCAAAATACCCTGAGGTACTCCTGTTGGACCCTTCTTGTGGATGTGTGACCAACATCTCCCAGTTAAGTCATCTTTACAAAGCACATATTTCCTGCTCCGTCATGTTTTTATTTTCTTCTCCCTCTTCCAGGACTTCCTGCCTTTGGCTGTCTGTGATTGAATTCCCTGGAGCCCTAATAGTCTTGGAATCCCTCCATTTTTATAACTTGATTTTATTATTTAGAAGAAAGTTTGATTCTACTCCCTCAAAAAAAAAAAAAAGAGAGAGAGAGAGGAGAAAATGGGGGGAAATCCTATTCACCCACCAACAAAGAAGAAAGATACAGAGAGACAAGACTATTCTCATTCAGCTCTTCACAGCACTGGAGTGCATTTCATTTCAGTGTCTGCACAGGCTTTTGTAGCAACCATCTGATTGAACATTACTTACACTGCATATTATATGCACTAATGAGAAAATGATTCTAAATTGCCCCTAGGGATGGTTATGATTAAACTATTTGCCTTCACTTCCTCTACTAAATTAAAGCAACTGAGAGAAGGAGAGAAAAAAAAAAAAAGAGTCAATCTGGAAAGCAGTCAGAATAATGGTTTGGTAAAGTTTCTGAATTCCTAGGAACATTTTTACTCCTAAACCTGATGATTGGCTGTATATTTCACGCTGCAATCTGAAGCTAAAGCTGTGACAAACATGTGACATGGTGAAGCATTTTGGAGGGTTGCATTGAGTATGATTTTCTATATTGTCAACCAGTCCAAAGCCCTGATCAGCTTTAATTGCACACAACTGAAGCCACTAAAACTCTCTCTGCCACTGAGGAGCTCCTCCAAGGCGTCAGACGTCTGTCTCTTAAAAAGAGCATTTCAGAGGCTCACATACACGGAGCCTCATTCAGACATTTTATTTAAACTCTTAAATCTTTTGAGCTTTGGATGAATAAACAAGTCCCTGAAATGCAATCCATTCTTGCTGGTCAGACTTTGCAAGTGTTTTTCACAGAGAAGAAACAAAATGTCATTTGTGTTTCCTTTGGCCTTTTTTAAACACAGCAGGATTTGGGGAGCGGGGAGCAGCTTTACATTAAATGTGTGTGTGCCTGCGTGTGCTCACACACTGGGAAGTTTTATAGATGATTGTCCATGGCTGTTGAATTACCTAATGAATTAATTTAATGTGTGCAAACTCCATGGGGCAAATTGCCAAGTCACGCAGCTTCTGAAGCACTAGTTAAAATTATCTCAACTCCAAGGTTCTCAAACTGAAACCCACGTCTCTCTGCTGGTCCTCAAGTCTCTGTAAGGTGGCCCTCATCATCTTCACACTCTCCAATCTGGACACTGTTACACCCCCATCACCTAACCCAACATGTTGGGGTCAATTGCTGCAGCTGGTTTATGGACTCCTCCCATGTTTCCAGTGTCAGGGAAACACCCTGAGATGACCCATCCACCAACGCACCAAAGCATCACAGTTCTCTGTTACAACCTAAGACAAGTACATCCCCAGCATAGGAGTGCATTTACACCCAGGCTGTGCAAGTTTGGTTCATCAAGCCTTGCAGATGCCTTGGTGGTTCCTCAAAAGATAACTAGGCACAGAGTTGAGATACCCAACAGAACGACCAAAAGCTGCATTGTAGGGTTTTTACCTATTTTTTAAACCTATTGAGATACTAATGATGTTACATCACAGATTTCAACAATGTCACTTGTTCTTTATGTATCACAGGGACACGAAAGAACTTTTTATGAGCTTATATGTACAATACCAGAGATCATGTGGAGCTTCTTCAGCTTGGCATGAGAGGAACCTGCTCTTCCTCTTTGCCATGAAGAAGGAATAACTGAGTAATTCAGATACAGATGTCTGCATGAGCGACATTTGAAGTTGGGGAGTTCTGTGGGTAATGTTCCATTTTTCTGGGGTAACAGAGACAACTCGGGGCTCAAAAGGTCTCTGAAATGCCAGGAAAGATCTTGTCTCAATGCTTGCATTAACACAGATGGACACCAGGGCTTATTCATACTGCTTAGTTTGGGGTGGATTATGTTAGGGAGCTGAGGTCCACATCACTGAGGCCCCAGCCCATACAGTCAGTGGAGAGAGTATTTGAAGGTCTTGTAGGGAGACTGAAACACAATTACTCAACCTACCTACCCAAGGTAGACAGGCTTTTCCCTTGAGAGGCTTCCAAAGGTGCTCACCATTAACTACCCAAAGAAATGTGGATCTCGGTGACAAAAACATCTACAATTTTGCCTGATGCTAGATGTCTGAATGAGACAGAATTTAGGCTGCCTATCAAGAAGTGAATGTCATGCTCTTGGTTAACAGGGACAAAGTTTAATCTTATGCATTTGATGGACATGCAGGTATCTACACCACCATGTCAACCCCATGGAGTCTGGCCATGCGTGTTTCTGTGCATGTGTGCACCCAAGTGAAGAGGTGGAAGGAGAGAGTGGGAGGAGGCAGAATCTTCTGGACAAATGCATTACAACTGAGAAGCTGTCCCTTAAATCTCCTGGCCTCCTGTGCAGAAGGATTCTTGCTTTGGTGGCAGGAAAGCCTTTTAAACTGACCCCATGCTCAGACCTGAAGGCAGAGTCGTCTTTGTTTCCCTTCCACACCACTTCCCCCCCCTTGTAACTGGAAGGTTATGTGTTTCTTAGCTACTGGTCAGACTGGTAGTGCCTGCCAAGAAGCTTTCAGGGAATTTCCTCACTATGTAACAAATTTATGAGTCATATGAAAATCTGGGAAATGATTCAACCAGCTGTCTTTCATTGACTCAAAAGATTTTTACAACACCTCGGTGCCTCATCTTTGATTTGAGCCAGCAGAATGGTTTATTGTAACATCAAATGGTGTTATGTTCACTTGAAGAAGGCTTCCTACTACCAAAAAAAAAAAAAAAGAAAAGAAAGCTGTAAAACTTTTGAAAACAGCCAGCTGCTACGTGAATGATGCACAGAGCTACTAAATTTATTCATCACTATGAACTGATGGATGTGACTGGATTGCTGCTTCCCTCCAGGATGGCTGCAGAGGTGGCTCTCCCTGAGCAGTGTGGTACAACCTTTGTGCACGGCTGGGATCAGGATTGCAAAAGCTTTTGTTCAGTTCCTGGGCACATTCAGGTTGAATTGCTATTTCAAGGAATTTAAGCAGATCTAGACTGAGCAGTAACTCAATTAAAACTGAGGAATGTTTTCAGTTGTCTTTTTATCCAGCAGTTTCAGGCATAGCCTTCAAATCCTTGGATTTGACTGAGGAGATTTGGATCCCAGCTGAATGATCACCAAGCAGCCTTTGGAGTGAACTTCAGGGGGGAAGTCTGCACTTGTGCATGGCTTTAGACACCTCGGTCCAGACAGCACACAACTCCTGCTCACAGCTGCAGGGCCCATGGCTGGGCAGGAGAGGATCCTGCCCTCCCAGCCACACTCCAGAGATAGTCATAAAATCATAGAATGATGGAATGGTCTGGGGTTGAAAGGACATTAAAGTTCATGTAGGTCCACCCCCCCTGCCATGAGCAGGGACACCTTCCACTAGACCAGGTTGCTCAAAGCCTCATCCAACCTGGCCTTAAACACTTCCAGGGAGGAGCATCCACAGCTTCTCTGGGCAACCTGGGCCAGTGTCTGACCACCTTCACAGCGAAGAATTTCTTCCTAATATCTAATCTAAATCTCCCCTCTTCCATTTTAAAGTCATCACCCCTTTTTCTATCACTCCCTGCCTTTGTCAAAAGTCTCTCTCCACCCTTTCTGTAACTCCCGCAGTTTCCCCAGAGCCTTCTCCAGGCTGACAGCCCCAACTCTCTCAGCCTGTCCTCATAGCAGAGGTGCTCCAGCCCTCTGATAATTCTCATGGCCTCCTCTGGACAGCCAAAGCTGTGAGCAACAAGACCTCACTTCATTCTTACCACTGTTATTAGACTCGTAGAATCATAGAATGGTTTGGGTTGGAAGGGACCTTAAAGATCATCCAGTTCCAACCCCCCTGCCATCAGCAGGGACACCTTCCACTAGACCAGGTTGCTCAAAGCCTCATCCAACCTGGCCTTCAACACTTCCAGGGAGGAGTAGCCACAACTTCTCTGGGCAACCTGAGATAATTACCTTCTTGCCAATTATCATCGTTAATGGAAACTGCACTTTTTGCAGAAAAAAAACAGAATAAGAACAAGGAGATTCTGGCAGATCTACATGAGGGGTGAAAAGTCAGGTATCTAAAGAGCCAAAGCACAAGAAGAGTGTCATTAAGCAACTTCAGACACAGTTTAATAATTTAGGATTTATGGATTTGTATTTGCTAATTTGACATATTTACAAATATAGAGAAATAACTGGGATCTTGTGCTTTGAAAAATCTCCATAGCTGAATAAATCCATTTAATAGATAGCACTGGAACTAACCAGAGAGTGGGAAGCAGAAGTAGAACAGAAATTATTCTTCCAGCAAGAGTTAAATTGCTGCAAACAGAATAGAAGAAAAACTGGAATGTATTATTACAAAACTAAACCAACACTCTATATTAAATATCCAAATGAATTTAATGATTAGAACCATGTTTCCAGCATGAGTTTCCATGTCTATGAGAGCAATCAGCCATACAAAGAATTGCCTACGGTAGCCCCAAATCCTTTGTTTTAGCCACTCGATTTCACTGCCAAAATGCTTGTGACAAGCAGCTCTCAGCACAGCTGAAATTAATGCCCTTCTTGGAGAATTCAGCCAGCACACTGCAGGTGTAATGTGGCTTACAAATCCTGAAATGCTTCGAGTCAGCACCTGGGGAATCCACTGTACAACAGGGGAAAGGCAAATATAATATACTTTAAATGGGCAGGACAAGGAAGGGTTCAGAGGAGAGCAGAATTATTTTGATTTATTGAGGGTCGCAGCCTATATTCAGTGAACTGAACCATCCTTCTCTGTCCAGGGATGTCCACTTAGAGCAGCTGCACTCTTCATACAAGTACTTGGGTAAGCAGTATAAATCCCTGTCAAAGTTTTTATCCGTATCACAAATCTACCTATACTAGCTTGCATGAAACTCTTGTTTCTATCCATTTCCAAAGGATACAAAATTGGGAATGGTGGAGGATGAGAAAATTAGAAACTCAGGGCAAAGAAAAAAAAAATCCTAAATGGTGATATTGTCTTGTGACTATTTTCTGGTTGGTAATTCCCCTTTTATCCTTCTATCGCCTTCCCATTAAACAGTGTTGTGGCTTCCAATTCTAACAGGCAGAGAGCACAAAGATATCTGACTTCAGGGGATTTGGCAAAGATTGTGGGCTTGAACCTAGCAGCAGGTGCAGAGCACTTGTAACATTTGAAACAGGCCCTCTCTATCGTGACCTCTGGGATTTTTATTGCTTATCTGGGTATACATAATCATTTTAAGATGTCTCCCTCTACTTACCATAAAATAACCATGAATTATTTTTTTAAGGTAGATAATATACTTCAGAATAGCTCTTAAATGTACCCAAGCAGACAAGGGGGAATATGAGGTTACTGTCATGAAGGATAGATTCTGGCAACTGATCTGAGCAAGCTGCTAATGATTTTAATTAGCTTTTGGAAGCACAATCCACCCATTCTGAAGCCGATGCCCTGCTGCCAGTGACGATGCTTTGGAAGATTAACAGCATAAAACATTTTCTGTAGCGAGACTTTGTACAACTCCGCACGTCATGGAAGGAGCGATGTGTCTCATGCAGAATTGCAATAGGAAATCTGTAGCTGGAAGGTTTTCCAGCTGTGGACCTCCAGCAGGTAAACACACACGCTCCCCTGGGAAATTGGGGATTAATGACCAGGCCCTGAGATCTGGCACCATCAGGTGCAAATCTGAAAATCAGGTTTTCTTCCTGGCAAATCATTTCACCTCCTTATTTACTTAACCTCTTTAGGTTATAGGCTTTCCAGAGGGATGTTAATCTCTGCCTACATGTTAGTACAGCACCTAGTATGTAGTAAGGACTTAATCACAGCTGGGGCTATCAGCCTACAGTAATAGGAACAGTGAAGTAACCATAAAGAAAGCAAAGCAGCAGTAGACACTGGTCCATCAGTGGTGGCTGGGGTAAGGTCCTCCCTTGGAGGACCAAAGCTGGATCACAGTTAGCAGGGAACAGCAAATCTATTCTAGTCAGGAAAATGCAATCAGAAAAGATATTTAAACTGTTTAAAAAAATAAAACTACACAAGGATCTTTACCTGTATTCTCCTTTGGAGTCTGGTGAACGTGTCAATGTTTTGCATGTTCTCACAGCCATACCTGTGCTGGCCAGAGCTGGGAGCAGTCCTGATGCCATTCAGTGTCTGTCTAGCCTCAAGGTTAAGGCAGAGAGACAGATATCCCTGCGTGTCCCACAGTCCATCTCACTGAGGAATCAACCCTTAGACCAGAGAGCTGAAAGGGAGTGAGAAATGTGTGAATATGAGAGTGACGGGCAGCTGCCCAGCCAGGAGGCTGGTTTGCAAAGGCAGGAACTTACAGCTTCCCAAAAATCATTCTCCTGCTGAGGTGCCTCAAGTCAGGTGATGCAAAGCAGAGGGACCCAAAAGCAATAATATCTTTGGAGGATTTCAGCATGTCCCAGCAGGACAGTTAGCAGAGCTTGATGGCCCGCAGTAAATGTAACAGCACAGCTTTGCCATCCTACGGCACCTTCAACATCTCCATTATAGCTTACATGGGAAGAGTCAAAAAACCCCTGATGAACCAGAGGAAAGACACTTGTAAAGGACTTCAAAAACTTCCTGATGTCTGAACTTACTGCATAACTTGGAG
Source organism: Antrostomus carolinensis (assembly GCF_000700745.2). Taxonomy (NCBI): domain Eukaryota; kingdom Metazoa; phylum Chordata; class Aves; order Caprimulgiformes; family Caprimulgidae; genus Antrostomus; species Antrostomus carolinensis. The sequence goes on along the minus strand of NW_010299202.1, from coordinate 4,240 downwards.
AACTTCAGAACAACCTAACACAACACCCCTCCAGGTCTTCATCTGCCCTCTAATGCATGTGTTTTAGGAGGCAGACTTGAAGCAATGGCTGAGACAGGGAACAGTTGGTCCTTCAACACAGGTGACTGTTTACAGCAGAGAAATACAGAAGAAAAAATTTACAAGGAATGTATGTTACTGGTGGAGAGAGAGACATATAGACTAGGAGACATTGAGACTAAGAGTTAATTAGCTCAATCTTTGTGTTGAATTTTTGACCTGGTAGGATGACATCAGACAAAGATAGTGATGTCCCTGTGCTCAGCGGGTAATAACTGCTGCTCTCATAACCTGTGGAGGAATTTGAAGTATTCCAGAAGAGACGAGGAGGAATCAGAGGTGGAGTCATCAACAATTTTAAGAGCAGCATGACTTTATGCTGACTGATGGAATCATAAATAGGTAGATATGGAACAAGTTATCATTTAAAACAGACCAGATCAAAGATAAGAGGCATTGACGAGAATTTTCACTGAAAATGCAAATGAAAACTGGGTTTAGTATTCTCTACAACTTAGAAAAGTTTGGGTTACTTGCATACCCTCTATTATAAATCATTGGGCCCAGAGCACATGTTTAAGTACTTTGCTGAATCAGGGCCATTATGAATAAGAGCCTGGCAATGCTCCCCTGTTAATGAGCTTCCAGGAAATGTACAATTGTTTTTAAAAGAAGTCTAATGAAGACAGATTTGTATGAAAACGCATTTGGTGCAGCCAGAAAACCCAAACTCATCAACCAAACAAAAGCATGGGAGTAATACTTTTTTTTTTTTTTTTTTTTTTTTTTTTGTGTCTGATTATACTTCCAGGAGTGCTGGTGTGTAATGCTTTCAAACTTTCATTGAACTTTACTCTCTCACTCCAGGCGATTATTTTTCCTTGATGTCTGATGTTGAATGATATACGTGCACCTGCGTGATAATGGCTGGTTAGATATATCTTCACTGAGCTGGGAAAACCCAGAACGTCACCTCTACACTTACCCATTTTATTTCTTTTATGGCTCTGGTATGGATGCCTTCTCTAAAAGCTACCGGTGGAGCTTACATTTGTCATGGGAAATGTGGGTGTTTTATCATACCAGCTGTTTAAAGTCTCCTACAACTTTGCAAACTGCTTTAAAAGTCCTTGCTTTTATCACTGCTCAAACTTCCAAGCAGTCATCAGAACAAAGGAAAGAACAGCTGGGAAGTTTTAAAAGCAGCAATGTTTGCCATTTCACTCAGGTTTAAGCACAATAATTAATAAAACTTTCCCTCCTATTCCACTCAATCTCAGTGCACAATCACTTTGGAACAGGACTTCTTGCCAGCTCCTTCCGCTGGATTTCAGCAGTTATATCCCCCTATTCCAAAACAGCAATTATTATTGCCATTTCACACCCATATTGTGCTAGTGTCCCAGCATCAACCTGCTAAGAGGCAGTGTGCTCGGAGCAATTTTTTATTAAGCATAAGCAAATCTTCTGATATTTCATTCATCTGAAGAAGAAATCCTATGGAGGAGCAGGAACACAGCACACATGGTCAAGGGAGGAGAGAGACACCTCACTTCACTTCAGATGTCTAGAAGTTAAAGGTATCTCACACGGGTGAATCATTTGAGCTCCACCTACAGCCAACACATTGAGATGAGCCTCTGAAGGGTGATTTATCTCAGCTGCCTCAGACACCTCTCTTAGCATGGGATGAATCATCCATCCCCTGAACCTCTCCTGCTCTCTCCACCAACTAGAGAAGGATACCTGGCATTAGCCAAACTTGCAGGTAGTTGCAGTTAGATCAGGAAAATCCCATCTGGGCACCACGGTGGTCTGTCCAGCCCGGCTTTCTGTCACGCTTTCCATCAGTGGACGATGACGGATGCTCTGCAAGGATGCAAAACAAAGAGCAGCACCAAGATCTGTAACGTATGGGGTTGTGCAGTAATAAAGTGTGAAGAAAATTGCTTCCTTCCCCTCTGTGGTGATTAGTGTGTGCTCTGAAGTAGGAGGGTTGGATTGATGGCCGTTGTAATTTTATCCCAACTGAAGCTGCTGGAGTAGATTTGAGAGGCGGAAATAGTGCTGTGGATCCATAGAAGACGATGCTGAGTCTTCCAAAAGGACACAGAGGCTTGAAATGGTGCTTGCAGGCAAATCAAATTGTGGGATTTTAAGGGGAAATAACAGTGATTGTATTTTTACACAGTACCTGCTTGAAGACATATCTGCAGCAGGTACAGTTCTGAGTATTTCCTAAAGGCACTTAGGGATCTTAACTCCCACTAAATACAAATACAGATGTTGAAATAAATGTTTTTTTTCCTTTGACAATTAATGCCAGGACTGGTGTCTTTAGCCTTTTTGCTCTGCTCAGGTTATCCCCACAGCTACTCTTCTCCATCCCAGCAGGACACTCTCCGGTGCCATGATTTGGGTCCTTCCTCTGACAGGTGAGATGCATCCTTTATTCATACGATAACACTGTCCAGCTGTCCATGCAGCAGGGATCTTCCAGAGATGAGATACTCTCACTCAGAAATGACCTGATGAGTTCCTCAAGATGTTCTGCTCCCCATGCCTCATGCCTTGAGCTAATGCCATCTACTCCCCATGGTGACCTCCCATATGCCAGCAGAGGAAGAGATGGCTGAATCTAGCATGAGATTTTGGCCATTCAGCAGAGCATTGTTTCACCCTGCAGCAGCTGTGGCCACACAGACTCACAGCATTAACAGGCGTTATTGCAAGGGAAAACACTCAGAGCACGTTAAGTAACACAAGGTACCTGTGTTTCCCAGCTGAGACTTCTCCAAGATAGTGGCAGTGACACTTCCGACAGACGCCGTTTACAAATCATTATTAACAAAACAAAGCATTTTAAAGAGAGTCACCCCAGGGCACTCTGGCCTCTGTTAAAACAGACTTTTCAAAAACATTTATGGACTTAAATAAAACTCATTTCAGAACGCCAGTGAAATTGCCTCCAGGTTTCACTCTGGCTTTGCTACCAGTCTAGTCCTTAAAATTACTCACCGGGAAAGGGAAAGTTTTTTTTCCCAGCTAAAGGGTTCCCGTGTGTGCTGCTCGGCTGGGAGAGTCCTGCCAGAATGCAGCTGGCCAGATGCGGGTGGCTGAGATTTGATGCAGTATATATACCAGATTGTCATTATTGTTATTACTATTACTGTTATTATTATGTGTATTACAGCCTTGCACGAAAGATTGCATAGACAAAGGGTAGGAGTTAGAAGTGCTATAGCATGGCAACTGAGGTACAGTGAGATCAAATGATTTGCCCCGGAACACACAGGAGGTCGGTGGCAGAGCTGGGAAATGAACTCATGATTTGCCCCGGAACACACAGGAGGTCGGTGGCAGAGCTGGGAAATGAACTCAGCTTTTCTGAGACCTAAACTAGCCTCTTTAAAACAGGTCTGACTACAACATTTTTAAGGTGTCCATCGCACTGGCATCCAAACTCCTGTCCCAAGAGCCCAACCTGCACATAAATCACAGTACTCTGGAAGATGTTCTTTATCCTTCTGCCAGAAAATGCAAAAACCTCATTAATAAGAGCAGGAGAAATGATTGTAGAAATGAATTTACTGGTAACTTTCACTCTCTAGCTCATATTGTTAACACACCCCGCTCCAAATGCTGGATGGCAGATGGAAATACTCATTGCCCTGATGGATTTATGGATGTCTGAATCCTTGTGGCAGTACATATTGCCTTCAGAACAACATTTTCTTCACAGTGAGCCAAGTCCTGGTGCAGCTGAAGTTATTGGAAGTTTTGCCACTAACTTTAATGGGATCAGGATTTGGATTTGTGTCTGCAGATACAAAATAAGCTGCTATTGTAAATTTGGAAAGCAAGAGTTGAATTAAATGGGGTGAGACGGCGGAAAACGAGAGAGAAAAAAAAGCAAAGCTCTGGTAAGATTTAGGATCAAGTTTTGCCCCATCTCTGTGTCTCCTTTTCTGAAAGAGGCAGTCCCACCATCATGCAGGTGGTGTGAGCAGATCAGCACAGGAATAAATGCTTTTTCATCTCCAGGCAAGTAGCTTCAACCCCAGCACTTACCATTGGTGACCAAAAGCTACTACTTGTGTAGTATTTGCCCGGTGGACCAGGTGTTCTGTATCTGGTAATTGCCTACACCATATAAAAAGCATAAATCCAAGTATAAGATGGATATGTCGAGATATATATA
>NW_010299201.1:0-28525 GCF_000700745.2 Antrostomus carolinensis | reverse complement strand
GGAGAGTGCGCCCTGCGGCTGCGCTGGGCTGCGGGGCCTGCGGGTGAGGAGTCCTGGTGCGTCCCTCTCCTCATCTCCCTCACCGCCGTTTCTCGGGGCCTTCCTCCTTTCATGATTTAACTCCTTTTTTTAAAAAAAAAAACAAACAGAATTTTATGAGGCGTTTCGAGGGTGATGTTGGTGATTTTTTTTTTTTTTTTTAATTTAAGTTTGGCGTACTATGAAATTAAACAAAAAAGTCCTCGATAATGCAGCTGGCTGTAGGCTGGGCAACGTACGGGTGAGGATATCAATCGTAATTGGGTGAGGATATCGATCCATTGTGCACGTTATCCTCAGTTAGGCTGAGGAGCAGCACTTTCTAAAAACAGATATAAAGTAGAGTAGTGCTTGATACCAGTTCACACGAATTGTTTTGGAAGGTGCACGTGGGCAAGGAGAGGGAAAAGGAGAGAAAAACCTTAGAATGTGTCCCCATTCAACTCTGGCTAGTGCAGGTGATAAAGCAACAGCTATTCCTGAAATGATGTCCTGAATTAAAACTGCTCTCAGCTCTGTCCCTTGTTACTGCTTGGCTATGTCCTTAAGCCTTCAGAGCTTCAAACTGTCTCATGGTTTTGTGTGCTGCTCTGTTCTCTGCTGCCCCTTGGTAGCTCTTACCTGTTGTATTTATGCTGCAGTAGCTCACCTGCTTCCCTGCTGTTGACTCTTTTACTGATTAGCCCTATTTTGTATCTTTGAGTCTTTTTTTTGTAGCTAACACTAGAATTTCAATTTTCCCTATTTCTTTTATAGTTAATGTTGCTGTTTTTAAAAAATTATACTTTTAGTTTTTAATTTTTTTTTTTAAACAAAATCAACCAAAGATTTTGCCCACATTTATTTATTTATTTATTTTAAAGCCTGAGTAGAGGCTTCAAAACCACCAGGTTTCTTTGTATTTTGTGAAATAGTGGTGGGGTGAAAGAGAGATTTCTACTGGTGGCTGCACTAGGGAACATGTTAACAGTGATTTTAAAAGTCTGTCTAGTTAATGATGTTTTAACCCAGTCTTGTAATCAGGTGTCAAATGGGGCATGAAGGGAGCTGAAGGTGAACAGTATTTGGAGGGCTGTGCTACTCATCTGAATTAAAGTTTTGGTGGCTGCTTGTGGAACAACTTAGTTTTATGCTTTCTACTAACAGCATTTTTTTAGCATCTGTCTGGAGTAAGCAAAAGTCTCGGGATTTATTTCGTGTTCCTGCCATTGCAATTTGCTCTTTAGACTTTACCCTAAAAGCTTGTGTTGTTTAGCAAGTGGGTCTTCTGCTTTCTTATGGGTTTTAAAGAAACTCATGGGACATGGTTTAGCAGTGGACTTGGCAGTGTTAGGTTTATGGTTGGGCTTGGTCTTAAAGGTATTTTCCAACCTAAATTATTGGATGATTCTATGAAAGCTGGTGTCTGCTCTTTCAAAGGAGTAACAAAGACTAGCTTCTGCTGAAATATCTACAGAGCAATTGTTGATAGCTGGATGAACGACAGATAAGGCCATTGTGTTTCTGAAGGTGGTTGCTGTTGTTATCGCATGTTTCTGTTCTTACTTGCCTTGAACCAAGGTGGTAAGATCTGAAGGTAGGAACTTTAAAATGCTTAATGTCTCTGTAGTAGATCCCATTGTTCAGGAAGGGTCTTTGGTAGTGCTGGAGTGTGTTTTGTCTCTGTTGGTGTAACTGCACTTGAGATAGTTCTGCTTCCTGCAGCTGACAGCATTTGCTGTACTCCAGCAAGCATGTGCATCTTGGCTTAAATGGTGAGTGCTGTTGAATAATGAGCTGAATGCATGAGCAGAATAGTGCAAGTACTGTAGAAGATAAAGGCAACAGTTAGTTTTCCCCTCTTGTTTGTGTCATCTTTCTACATAGGAAAGGGAGGCACCAGAAAACATATGCGTAGGTAAAGCTCCTGATTTAGAGGTGACATTTTTACCTCTTCAGCACTTGAAGTTCTTCAACATGTAGTCTTTTGACACTAGTGGACACTTTAATTGGACCATAGGGACAGAGCTAAACAAATACTTAACCAAAACAGTTGTAGCCACAATGGTCTGGGGCTATAAGGAAAATATAGGTAATAGAGCAACATAAATATATTTTACTAGACTGATCAGTTCACTTGGAGGAAAAAAAGTCAGACAGGCTCTTGGGCACTTGCTTATTTTTTTTGTTGCCCTCTACACCTGCTTAGATAAAGAGATGCAATATTTCAGTAGATCCCAGAGGTAGGAAGAGTGTACCTTTTTGTTCAATAATTAAAAAGTATTTTCATACGTGCTCAAAGTTTGCATTTGAGGAAAAAACTGCATCTGGCTCCATTCAGAAACTGAAAAAAATATGTAACACAACAAATCCAGTATTTCAAGACTGAATGCTATTATTTCTCTTTAGAATCAATAAATATTGATGGATATACTACACATGAAATCCTATGGAAAACTGGTGTTGCTACTTCAGCCATTTAAAACACATCCTGCTCTTTTAGTCTCTGTCCCTTCGCTCCTTATTTAGTGGGTCTGTATGAGGGGTTGAAGTTGCTTTGCTAGGCTTCTTTAAAGTTTGTTCTGCATCTTTCTGCTCTCTGCATACATGGTGTCCCTTTCTTTGCTTCCCTGTCTCTAACCTCCTCTCCTCTGTGGCTTTTCTAGATCTCAGATGTGCTCCGGTGTAGTCCCTGCAGTTAAAAGCTCAGGTCTATTGAGCGCATAAATAGCTGCATGTTGCCACTTTAGGTCTTTGCTGTCTTGTCAGTTTTTGAACATGCTTCACACAGAAATAAATGGCAAATGCTTTCTTTAAAAGTAATCATGCAGCAGACTAAGCCAAAATGAGACTGAATACTTGCTTAGAGTTAAACTTTTGCACGAGTGGAAAGATTAGTTGCAAATCGTGACAATACACAGGTGATTATGCCCTTAGTGTATTTTTTTATCTCTAAGTGTCATAACAAGCAGGCATATTTGGAAGTGCTCACCCTTAGTCCAAAAACAATCCTTGGGCTGTTTTTTTACTAATTAGGAAGAGTTGTATTGGTTTAATGAAGGCTGTGTTTCTTGGGTGTCATGAAGATCAGGCAAGCTTACAGGGTATACTGATAGTAATTTGCTTTTCAATGTCTAACCACTCTGGTTTTGGTTCACAGGAACTTCTTCAGGATGGAGAGCTGCATTTCTTGCCTTTGCTGGATTCTTGGGATCATCTGAGATAATCTGACCCTCATTCACGTTATTGTTTTGACAAGGCATATCCTTTCTTCAGGAGAGGTTTAAGCAGCACATCATAAATGTAAGTTTGGCATGTATGGGTGAGAGTTAAGATCAAATTTATGCAGAAAATGATTTTTTCTTTTTTTTGGTCTACTACATTTGGCAGGCTACCACTGTAAAAAAAAAAAGTAATGAACCTTTTACATTGCTGAGGAAAGTATAAATGCTCTGTTTAAAGAAAAAAAAATGCATTTGGGAATTGATAGGAATTACACTTGTAATGAGAGATCATGGTACTTCTAACCCTGAGGTAAATTTCAATTGATCTTGATGCTTCAGGTTTTGGGCAGGCTGACTTCATCCATACTTTGAGGGAATGGGTACAGTTTGAGGACAAATCTTTAAGGATATTCTCACCCCTAAAGAGGAGATTTGGAGTATTGAGTTCCTGTAGCCGCCTCTACTGTATTTGTCAAAGGCAAAACTGCAATATGTACCAAAGTCTTCCTTATGAAGAGACAAATGGTTTGGTTTTTTTTTTTCCCCCTATGAAGTAAATAAGTATTATCTTTAGAATGGCACATGAACAGTCTTTGCTACAGTAATCACCTATGTAATTTTTAGCAACATAGTCTCCAGAAGATGGGACGGTTTACAGAGCCAGTCTCAGAACAGCCCAAGATTTTTCCCTATGCACTTTATGGGGAAACAGATATTAAAGGAAGTTCCCAATGAGCACTGAAATTAGAATTTATTCAGTGTATTTTTTTTTCTTTTTTTTTTTTTTTTAGAAAAATGAATGCACAGTTCTTTTCTATTTAGTCTCAGCTTTGTGAAACAAAAATTCAGTTAGCACCAATTTAGCATGCTGTCTAGCTTTCATAGTTTTTCTTCTGTATAGGTCTTGCTTACAGCCCTGTTTGGGGGATGCTTGCTCCTACTTTTCTTGGACCACTCAAAAAATTTCATTTTGTAAATGAAGGAAGGAAACCTTTTCAGAACTTAGTGCTTTTTTTCCTTTTCTGCAAAGATATTACAAAGTTGTATTGAATGTCTCGCCAGACTCCAAGAGTTGTTAAAGTGATGCTAAGACCTTTTGGTAGTGGTAATGTACCTGGTGTTTTTGCCAGACTAAATCTTGGAGTTTACACAAAAAACCCTGTGTTTTGAACCTACTAAACCAACACTTCCTATATAGACAAGAGCAGACTTAATATTCTTGGTGGACTGTTTCTAATACAGGAAGAACATGAAATGTGTCAACTCCTGCTGTATAAGGAGACTCTGTAAACATGACAGTCTTTCTGGTTTGTGGTCTCTGTTTGGGGCAAGCTGAGAATCTGCTGCTTTTAAAGAAGTGCAAACTTGTAAGAACTAGTGCTCTAAAAATTAATTGTGAGGTTCCTGAAAGTGATGCCAGATTTATTTTTTATAGTGGAATTAGGGTTGGATGAACTTACTTTGTCCCATTCAATTACATCTCTATCAATAATTCATCTAAAATAGATCTAATCTCTCTGGGCACCACAGCATCTTTTCACTGACTGGTTATACCTGAGTACAAAAGGAACAATTTACTGTAGAAATAAACTTAATATTTCTTTGAATGTATTTAATCTGTCCAGAGTGTGTTACCTTCCCTATTTCTGGGTTCAACTTCTCAATAATTGGAAAGTCAAATCCCCTGGATATGCACTTAATACACCACAATTTTTAATGTTAAAATTCTTCTGTCCATTAGAGGCATGGGACATTGATTAATGTAGGAAAAGCTGTGATCAGTGTGTTTCATGAAAGTGTAAAAGATTTTTGTTGTAGACAAAAAAAAAAATCATCAATTTTCCTTCAGTTTTTTTTAGCCTTCTTTTGCTCAGATTGCCTAGATTCTTATCTTTCAGCTATATCCATATTTCAGTTGATATTAAACTGATAGAGCATTGAGGATTTGGCATAGGTCCCTTAAAAAAAGTCTTTAAACTGCTAAATCCACATCCTTTTGGAAACTTAAAAATAGATGTCACTTGTCTTTGGCAATACCCTTTTGAACAAAGGAGCATGTGAATTCTTTTCTGCTTACCCACTGTGAAAAATAATTGCTGTAACCTGTGGCAAGGAGCTTAGATTGACATTGTGTGCTACACTTTTAGACAGAGTAAAAGGATGGTAACAAGATCGTAGCTCACGTTGACTTTATGGATATATACATGGGATAGGACAAGAGGAAATGGCCCCAAGTTGTGCCAGGGAGGTTTAGATTGGATAGTAGGAAAAAAATTTTCACTGAAAGGGTTCTCAGGCATTGGAACAGGCTGCCCAGGGAAGTGGTGGAGTCACCATCCCTGGAGGGATTTAGAAGATGTGTGGATGTGGTGCTTGGGGACATGGGTTAGAGGTGGACTTGGCAGTGCTAGGTTTACGGTTGGACTCGATGATCTCAAAGGTCTTTTCCAACTGAAATGATTCTGTGCAGAACACTTCTGGTTTTGGGTCTTTCCCCTTTTTGTGAATTGCCTATAGCAGCTCCTGTGGAAGAACTGGGGATGGGAAGGGGGTAGAGAAGACTAACTTTGTGGGAGATAAAGCCTGTGAGGATCTTTCTGTGAGGCTTTTTGTCCTGGAGCTGTTAGAATTTGAGCCCGTGGCTCAAACAGTCTGAACTCTGGCTGCTTGCTCTATATTGGGCATGTACCACTGATTAAAGCAGCAGGGGAATCTCCTGGAGGAAGGGAATAATCAGGATGGGATAAGCTTGTGCTAAACAGGGAGGATATAGAAGTTTGTTTGCTTTTGTTGTACAGATTTGGCTTCATAATGCAGGAAGTAAGTACAGCTCTGTAACAGATTGCCAGGTGTGCAATACAGTAGGGAATATGGAAACTTGTAGTAATGGTTTTTAGAATATTAGTTGATTATTGTGATGGGAAAGGGATGTGAGCTGGGAAGGTGACTGAAATGTGAAATTATCAGGTAAGAGCTAAAAATGGCATTTTTTCTCATGAGTGCTTGCCTATGCTGCATCTGTTGAAATTGCTGAGTGTGTTTGTGTGTTTGCTAGCTCTGCTGGAAAAAAATTCCAAGCTTTCTGTGTATCCCTGTCCTGTATTTTAGCTGGAACAGAGCTGGGTTTCTGTTCAGTAGCTAGAATAGTGCTGCATTTTGCTTTCAGCCTGGGATTTATGAGAAACACTGATAACACACCAGTGTTTACATTTTTGTCACGGAAGTGAAGGACTTTGTGTTCTGTTAGTCCACAAGCACAAGATTTAAGGGGGGAGAAGAATATTTAAATTAATAAGCTAAACTGACAGTTAGATATGCCAATGGGGTATTCCAGATCATATCACGTCATGTCCACTATATCAGTGAGGGTCTCTTCCTCTTTCAGCTCTCTCTGGTTTTCACTCGGGCTCTCACTCTTCCGGGATTGCAGTTTCGGTTTGGGATTGTTGCTCCTCTGGGATCGTTATCTGGGAACAGGCCAGGCTTGGTTGGTTGGTGGTGAGCAGTTGCACTGGGTATCACTCATTTGTATGTTTTGTTACTGTTATCATTATCACTACTATTTTAATATTAGTATTATATTAAGTTTTCTTTTATTTCTATTATTAAATTGTCCTTATCTCAACCCACAAACCTCCTTATCCTTGCCCCCCCAATTCTCTCCCCTGTCCTCTGGGGGTGGAGGGGAATTGGGTGAATGGCTGCATTGGCTGCTGGCCAAGGGCTAGCCCAGTGAAACTATCACAATCCCCAACAGACATTTTACTCTAGCAGTGGTTTTCAGCATTTATTCATTAGTGAAGCTCCTAAGTCTTCTAATGAAGTGTTAGTTGTAATTTCAGTATAGTTTAATTTGATGTGTCTTTGCTAGTCTGTCTTGATTTGCAAGTTAGACCTTACAGTCAATATACCAGTCTTGAGTACCATTGCACTGAGACTTGAGGCTGAGGGGCATAACATTTCTTACATTTATTTGGATATGTTATCAACTGCAAATCCAGATTTAAATTATCAGTTTAATAAATGACTGTAAACACTTAGATACAGCATTTAGTAGCTAAGCTGCTGTCAGGAAAGATTTTTAAAAATCTTTTAAATTTTCCAAAATACCAAGTTCAGTGATACTGACTTTTACCTTAACTTTGTTTTCACATTTTCCCCTACATTGTTTCTTTCTTCTCTTTCAATGCACTCTAACAAACCTGTGTTCACTCTGCCTTGGTTTGTACTTAGACAGGAACTTGTAGGCTCTTAACCTAGTTAGCTTGTTCTTTAGAAAGACTCCTACCTCTGCTGGAATTTCCTTTTCACCCATAATATCTTTTCACACTTCTATTAAACTTGCAAGACACTGATTATCTCTTCTTGTGAGAAGATCCCTCAGTCTTCTCACTGTCACAAACTGCAAAATAAAGCTGTAGTTGCATAGTGTACCTTTTAAGGTTTATGTTTGTGTTCTTACTGATGCCATTTATTTCTCCTGAACCCTTTTCAGACAGAGTTACATAGTTTATCCCTGTCTCATCACAGCCTTAATTCTGCTGAGGCTTACCCAGAATTGTTCATTGTTTGCTTTAGCTTATGTGTAAAAACAGTAGTAACTTTAAAATATTTCCCTGCCTATGCTGCCAACCATGAGAGCACAGGTTCAGAGTTGGATATTTGCCCACTTTGCCCACTTCTAGCCAATTTTGTTCATACTTCTCCAACACAATGTTAGTTGCAATGAAGCTTTATAATTTAGTTTTCAGACTGAATTCTAGTGAATGAATTTGCAAGGTGTTAGAGTCAAATGTAGGCATACAGAGAGAGGTTTGTGTAGCATACCTCTGAGTAAAAAAAACCTGTGTATCTTTTTTTCTTAGTAAGCTGCCACCCACATCAGTGATGCTGTCACATCCTTTGAAAAAGTAATATGGCTTGTCTGGAAATATGCACAAGAGTTTGCCTTTCCTGAACAGAGAGACTATAGAAAGGTTAAACATACATAGTTTTGCCTTAATAATGTTCCTAATATTTACTTTTTCAAACCTCATTATTCCAGTTATGTGCAGATAATTCTTAGTAGCTGACGAAGAACACAGATTTGCTTTGGGGTTCTCCCAGCCTGCACATAGGCAGAGAAACGCTGTGCAGATGTCTGTGGTGTTTTGGGTGTGAACTTTCCTCATCTTCTGATTAGTGTCTCCTGGCTAGCCCTCCCCTCCAATGTCAGTTTTTATTTGTGTTGAATTTTATTCCTTAATAAAGCAGACATTCCAGCCATGAATTATTACAAAAGTTGAATATTACTAATTACAAGCAGTGTAGTATAGTAATTTGTGAAATATCCCTTACTGGTTCACCTGTATTCAGTGGTTTGTGTAGTCTCTTAGAATGAATACTTTTGGTAAAACTTTGCAACAGCAAAATCTTAATGAGAACTAGGAACTATTTCAAAATGTTTGATTTAAATCTCAGTGGTATAAATACGTGCACCACACTTCAATTAATTGCTGGTTTAGAGAAGCATAATGTTAAAATTGAGGCATAGAATGGTTAGGATTGGAAGGGACCTTAAAGATCATCTAGTTCCAACCCCCCTGCCATCAGCAGGGAGACCTCCCACTAGACCAGGTTGCTCAAAGCCTCATCCAGCTTGGCCTTAAACACTTCCAGGGAGGGGGCATCCACAACTTCCTTGGGCAACCTGTTCCAGTGTCTGACCACCCTCACAGTGAAGAACTTCCTAATATCTAATCTAAACCTGCCCTCTTTCAGCTTAAACCCATTTCCCCTTGTTTTGTCATTAATTGCCCATATGAAAAGTCCTTCCCCAGCTTTCTTGTAGGCCCCTTCAGGTATTGGAAGGCTGCATAACAAGAATAAATTGGTATTTTTCAGAACACACCTCACTGTCCCAACTATACATATGTTATGTTAAATATCATGCCCATCACAGAGAGGAGGTAATGCTAAAAGATGGGTTGCAAGTATCTCTTATGTCTTGAAACTTATTTCTACTGTAAGTTATACCTGTGATGGAAATGATTAATATTACTAAAACTTCAAGTTTATAGTATCAAGTTTTCTTTCCATATGAAAAAAGTTTATGTTAAGGAAGGTGTATGTGTGAGGTGACACGTCTAACCCAGTCTTAAAAGTGTCATCAAATGAAAGTCTTTCCTTCCTGCCTTTCCTTTCTCTTGTCTGTATGGTGACACAGTTGAGAGAGCAGGAAAAGCATCAAGCAAAAAGATAAAAGCTTACTCTCTTTTTTAATATAGTTTTCTGTTGGCATTTGTCCCTGAGCCAGGTCACCATGAAGCCTGACAAGTGCCTGTTCCATCGCTGTTTATTCAAGAGAAGTGGCAGGAGTGTATGGCTAGGAGGAGGACTGCCCCTTAGCCATCCTAATCACAGAATGTCAGGGATTGGAAGGGACCTCGAAAGATCATCTAGTCCAATCCCCCTGCCAGAGCAGGAACCTAAATGAGATCACACAGGAAGGCGTCCAGGTGGGTCTTGAATGTCTCCAGAGAAGGAGACTCCACAACCTCCCTGGGCAGCCTGTTCCAGTGCTCTATCACCCTCACTGTAAAGAAGTTTCTTCTCAAGTTTAAGTGGAACCTTCTGTGATCCAGCTTACACCCATTGTCCCTTGTCCTACTATTGGGCATCACTGAGAAGAGCCTGGCTCCATTCTCCTGACATTCACCCTTAACATAGTTGTAAACATTAATTAGGTCACCGCTCAGTCTCCTCTTCTCCAAGCTAAAGAGCCCCAGCTCCCTCAGCCTTTCCTCATAAGGGAGATGCTCCACTCCCTTAATCATCTTCGTGGCTCTGTGCTGGACTCTCTCAAGCAGTTCCCTGTCCTTCCTGAACTGTGGGACCCAGAACTGGACACAATATTCCAGATGCAGCCTCACCAGGGCAGAGAGAATCCTAATCTATGGATTCAGGATGTGAGTTAATACAATCGACTTCTAGCTATTTAGGCACCATGCATATCCCACCCCCATGTGATTCAAGCACTGGGTATACCTTATTGGAAAGGGCTACTGTGAAGCATGGGTGGATCAGTTAAGTTCTAATTCCTTTTGCTCATCTAGGTTGACCTGCTGAAAAGTTTACTTGTCTGACTACATTGACAAACGCTTGGTGGAGTATTTATGTTACATAATGGGGTTGCCTCAGTCCACAAAATATATGCAAGAGGCTTTTCCCTGGTAATTCCAATTAAGGTGAGCTACAACAGGGTTCTTCAGTAACTTCACTGTTTTTTATTTAACCTTGTGTCTGCAGATGGAGGAGGAGGACCTAAGTGAAAGAGGATTGTCGCAAATTGCTTCAATCATGAATAGAGTGAGAGACTTGAAAAACAAATACAGAAATGAAGACAATATCACAGATGAATTTAACTGTACTAAAATCTCAGCTGATACAACAGGTATGTGTTGTTGTTATTCTGTCACTTATGCAACTGATCTTAACCTAGACTAAGAGTGAAAGAGGCATTAACTGCAAAGTTGTAGGGTTTAGTATTTGTTCAGTATTAATGACCACAAAATACATTTCATCTCTCCTTGTTTCTTTAGTTAACTCTGTTGCTCTAATCTTGTGTTAACAAAAAAAAAATAAATCACTCGTCTTCTTACATGAAAGCTCATAAAAATTGTTTCCTTCTGTTCATGTTTGCTGCAGTTTTAATCAATCTCCTTTGTTATTTTTCTGTCAGATAACTCTGGAACTGTTAATCAAATAATGATGACAGCAAATAATCCAGAAGATTGGCTGGTTTTTTTGCTTAGGCTGGAGAAAAAGGGTATTCCTCAGATGGATGTTAGTCTACTGAACAGACTCATTGGTCGTTACAGTCAGGCGGTGACTGCATTGCCTGCAGAAAAGCACAGTCAGGATGAGAGCTACGCTCGCATCCTTGTGAGATTTGCCGAGTTGAAGGCGTAAGTATAAATTTTCAATTTTCAATATAAGAACTCATCATTCAGAGTTCTGAATTTGAATGATGATAGATAAAAATAGTTTGCTTTCATTAGTGCTTTCTGCAATAAATTATTTTGAGTGGGGATGTTTTCATATCAGCTCCTGGAAACTCTGAGCAGCTTTGGCTAGTTGGCTTATCTGTTGTCTCCACAGTACTTGCATTTTTTGTATATGCTAATAAACATGATTGTTCATAACTATTCGATTTAGAGATGTGAAAGTTTTTTCTGGGTGCCACGTGTAAGGTACATGGGGAAACAGCATGAGACTTTTTCCTTCAGCTTTATACTTCAACTCAAAAGAAGCTGCATGGGTGAAATCTGATGTAATTTAGGGTAACTATAATCTGTGTATTAAACTGTGTATGTTTTAAGTTAGGATTAATTTCCCTGTGGACTTCTGTAACTGATTTGGTTGTGAGGTGGAAAATTTGCAATTATCTAATTCATCTAGTCAAACCATAGTGGTCTATCCTTGTCTAGTCTGCTTTCTCCCTTACTAGGAAGGGTGCATCCCTGCTGCATTAGAAAGCTGCCTTAGGGCAGCAAGAACATCACAACAGCATTTTGTACTTCCATACTTATGAAATTAGTTTTGATTGTGGCCATTTATTGCTTTATTCGGTCCAAATTTGAACAGTGTTCAGACATTTTCAGGCATAATCTGGGACAGAGTTATAATTTGGGTTTTTTTTTGTAAAGAGTTCTTTTGTCACTTGAAATACCACGCCAGCGAATATTTTGAAGAGCGGCATTGTACATTGTAGCAGTCCTTAAAAACTGAAGTTGAGCAGATCTTCCAGTGAGTATAGCTAGTCTTTTTCTGTTTCTTGTATGCCCTCCCATTTGGCTTTTAGGCAGGTGGCTTGATCTTGCAGTATGATATGGTCTGCTTCTTTGTCTGTACTGTCATTTGCATGGATCTTGCTGCATCAGTGTCTACTAAAAGCACACAATGGAAATAATCTGTTGAATCTGCTGTTGAGAAACAAGCAGGTGTGAATAATGACCTGCTGTGAATTGTTAGTATCTTGAATAAGTAAGGTGTTTTTGTGTAAGTGGAGTAAAGCATGCCTTCCAGAAGGGCCTTCTGTATTTAAAGATACTGAGAGGTTATGTTCTTATTTAAAGGTTAGTTACTTTTCCTCAGAACAGAAATTGTGTAACGTAGGCTTCCAGCTTATGCTTTCCAGAATTTCTTTTCCAGAGCGGTGTTTGGATGCTATTATCATGTCACATCTGTTATCTCACTACGTACAGTAGGAGCTTAAGTTCAAAGACATAATCACACCTCCCTAATCACTTTATAACTCTGGGACCTCTTTCCACTAGATCTTAAACCATGTTTTTTAAAGGTGGGTACTTGTAACATCACTGCTAGAACTGTCTTCAGTGTTCTGTGTATTGTAATGCAGACAGCAAAGCTGAAGGCATTTTCAGTAACCTGTTAATGCTAGAATGTATGAATATTTTAGTTGTGGTGTCCCACTGAAATGTCTTTAGTTGCTTCACTGCTACAGTTAGGGAGCTTCTTGGGAGAGTAGTCTATCTTGTTTCACTATTAAAATGCACTCTATAGCTACACTAAAATACCTTCTGCCTTGGTAACCAGCATTACTGTAGAATCTGCCTAGCTCACTGGGTAGTTCAGATCTGCTCTTTTTGTCTTGCTTTGTATTTTTAATTGGCAAAATACCATCAATCGTATGTTTCCTGAGTTGCTAATGAGAATTATTTTTAGAAAAAGATGAGCAATCAACTCCCAAACCCCCCTTCAAAAATGTACCCATCAAAATCTGACATAGCATCAATCCCAGTAGGACTTTGCTACAAGTATCTCCCTAAATGATGGTTCCCCATTTGAAAATCACTTCAGAGATTAGTCAGTTCTTAGCATTAGCTTATAATAAATTATTCTTTCATTCAGAATGGCATATAAAGTCAGTTATATGAAACTACATTTGTGAACTACATGTGTAATCACACTAGAACATGAAATTGCTTTTGACCAGATCTAAAAAAAAAACCCCAACAAACCAGCAGTGTTGCTTGCCTGTAGTTTTGCAGGTTAATGTTAAGCTAATCAGTGGTTATTTGGATCTTTTGGCATATTCACTCATTTTTGTAACTTTCTTGGTGTTTGAGATTTCCCTAGTGTTTCATACTCACCTTCTCTGTTCCTGGCTGTCAGTTTGGCTAGTACTATCTATTTTGTCTTTGCTCATTTTTAGCTTCCGTTGAAGAAAATCCTCTCATCTCATGACTTCCTAGGGTGCTTCTGATTTATTTTTCTTTAGCTATTGCAAGTAAAGTAACACTTTGATACACGGGTGCTCTGATGATAGTGTCTTTGGTGGGAGGAGAAAGGTGCTCTACAGTAGAGTTCTATTTGCTTCAACACTGTTTTCTTCTGACCAAAGCTTGGTTGTTACATTCTTGCACTGGACCTTGCTTGTCCTGGAATGTTCCCTAGCTGCAGTGTGACCTGTTATGATACTGAGGTTGTTTGAAGGGCCCTTGAATGTAGACTGAAGCAGGCAAAGGTGAAGAGCCAGCTGCATCTGTGAGTGATTATCTGTGTTGCGAGTTAACTGTGCCAGGCCTGCTTTGTTCATGTAGTGCTTCTGGCTGTAGCACAGTGCCACCAAGTGTGTGGCACTTGGTGCCTGTTGCTAACTTTAGGTCTTGTTCTGCATGTTGCTATCCAAGTCATTGCTACTTTCTACGGGAACTTAAATTTTAACATGCTTTTTGCAAGTGAATGTAATTCACATGTTACAGCTTAATTTGTGTTACTCTGACTTTGCCTGCAGATGGGTTATTCTGTGCCTCTCTTTTTTGGGTGATCAGAGCTGAGTTTATTAAATTTACTGGAGTCCAGTAACATGCATAAACTATGATAGAGACTTTGACTTTTCTCATTCTCATTCTTAGTTCCACAGAATTCTACTGGAAATATGCGTTGCTTTCTGTGTTGTATCTTTCTGCACTTACTTTTTAAGTTATTGTCATAAGTATTTCACCATCCCCACTTCTAAGTATTACCTTTGCTTACCTGTTGAACTAGAGTGGAATTGTGGAAGAACTTCCTTTATTTCTTGATTGTGGATTTTGCTAATAACAGTGTTAAAATACTTTTTTTTTTAAAGTAGGAGGGAGTCCATTGAAACATAATGTTAATTTATTTCATAATGATGTGATTTGAACCTTTTCTATCTTGACAAGCCTTTCCTTAAGCTATAAATCCTCTGGAATGTTTGAATGTTGGTGTACTGTGTGCAAGCATCTCAGTTGCCCTACTTAGCAATCTATGTCTGAATGTAAAACTAGGATTAAAATTTAGTAAAAGTAAAGAAACTATTAAGTGTGAGGTATCTTGTCTGGACTTTGTGGCACAATCTCTGCATTTTTGCAGTATACCATGTTTGCCACTGCTGCTTCTGGTGTGTCTGCAGAAAACAGACTTAAATCCACCTTGTGCTGTGGAATTTAACTGGTGAAGCTGTGTTGCCTAGGAGTATGGGGGAAAAAGGAGTGAATTCCCCATCTTGTAAGGAGTTGATGTTGCCGTAGAACCCTTGATAGAGTAGCTAATGGATAAATGCTCTTATTGTGCACTGTTTTTCTATAGGTATGGTATTATAGAAGTACCAACAGAAACAACTTCCTTCAGTGACCTACATCTCTGCTCAAGGAATCTGACAACTTGACTGCAGTTGCAGAAGTTTTTTCAGTGTAGAAAAGCTCATAAACTCTAGAATAATTTTGGAGTTTGGTATTGTCTTAATGTAATGAATTGGAAATTTTGTGAACATACTGCTGCAGAATATAACTAACAGTGTATCTAATATTTCTTTTGACTTGATAAATATGATATGTTTTTCCACACTTGGTGTTTCTAAAGCAACCTCATCCCTGTCCCCTTGCCTTGCAACCTCCTTCGCATAGGAGTGGATGCATGTAGAAGAATGGAGACTTTGCATAGTGTGAGCCTGTAGCCTGGAAGGGCTACAAGTGAGTGTTCTGTACGGGTCAGGGGGTGTTCTGAGGGAAAATATCTACACACTTTGAGGAATAATATAAGCACTGACAAAGAATGAGTCTAATCTTTCTCTTCTGGTTTGAGCACATTCTGATTTTTAGAAAGAGTCAGCTTGATATGTTTCAATTATTAGCTTTTTAAGGCTCTCTGCTTATTTGTATTTCCCTAATGGCTCTTAGGAAGAGGGAAAACTTCAGCTATAGGTGTATTGCTTTTCCAGAATTTCCTAAAGCCATAACCCAGCATGAGGAACTCGATCCTTGTTCTTCAGGCTCTTCACCTTTAGTAACTGTTGGTACTCTGTCTTTACAGCCTTCAAGATCCGGAGGAGGCACGGGACCAATTTCATCTGGCCAAGCTGAACTGCAAGAAATTTGCTTTTGTGCATGTGGCTTTTGCACAGTTTGAGCTATCACAAGGTGTGTAGAAAACAAACAAACAAACCACACTTGTTTGGTGTTGCTCTTCTGTGTCGTTTTAGGTTTTGTTCTTTGAAATTTTTACGCTGTTACATGATTTGCAAGGAAACTGGTAAGTATTAAATCAGAAAAAGAAAAATCTGGATTTTCTTTTTTTTTTGACTGAAATTTAACATGTATGTTCATTTTAAATTAAAATGTGCACAGTTCTCTAGTAGGTTTTTTATTTTTTTGAAATAATTTTCAAAGATTATTAAAATTGGCAGTGATTTCTGGTTGTTTGTGTTTGGATTTTTTTAAGCTTAGATCTTACATTGGGAGGTATTAGTAAAGCTCTTGCTGCATTGAAAAATGATGCTCAAATTTGGGTGGTAATTTCCCCTTAGATACTTTCACCTTGCTTGTGGAAGAAATTCTGGCTCCTTCCAAGCAGCAACTGTAGATTCTTTGTGTAGTTTTTTAATTAAACAAAAATACACTGTAAATGTGCGATTTGGTCCAATTAAATTTTCCCCTCTGCCACTCATGTTCTTAAGTAGCTGGAGTTTGATTCTTCTGTTTCCTGTTCCATTGTTGAACGTTCATGTTGGGACACTGGAGATAGTCCATATCTTTTATTGCTTCATAAATGCTGTGGACTGACTTCTTTGACAGTGTCATAACCATGTTCCAGGCAGTTGGGGTGGGAAGGTGGCAGTTTGTCAGTATTCCACAATAGAATGGTAGCCTTTGTCATGTGGTGCCATACAGCAGTGTTTGAGGCAAACCATTCTGATCTGAGTGTGATAATGTCTCTGGTTCCCTTATTTACCCTGTTCCTTGGCGTACTGGATCTGGCTGGGGTTAATTTTCCTAACAGCTGTGGTTTAGATCTGTGACTACAACAGTGTTTATAACACACCAGTGTTTGAGCTGTTGCTGAACGGTGCTTGCACAGCGTCAAAGGTTGGTTTTGTGCTCAGCCTCTCCTCTGCCCAAAGGATGGGGGTGGGCACAAAGTTGTCAGGGGACACAGCTGAGACAGCTGACCCGATTTGGCCAATGTGAAATTCTGTGCCATGTAGCATCATGCTCAGCAGTAAAAAACTGGGGCATAGTCTTTCCACAGCAGCAGATGCCTGGAGACTGGCTGGGTGTTGGTCTGCTGGTAGGAGGAGATGAATGATTGGCTTTGCATCACTTGTTCTTTTTTATTTTTTTTTCTTTTTCCTTCACTTATTAAACTCTTTGAGGTTTTTTTTCTTTCTTTTGTTCTTCCAGTTCTCTCTAGACTATTCTAGTCTATATAAGTTATGCTCTAATGTATCTAGAACAGTAGGTCTTCAATACTTTGGACCATTAGTCCACAAAGTTCACTTGGGTTTGTGTCACTTCATTCCTATTGTAGCCCTGGTACTTGGTAGCAGAGTTGTGCTGCCTGCACACAGGCTCATATTTTTGGGTGTCTTTATTTTCTTTCCATGGATGATATGAGCAGCAATCTGTGTCACCCTGTTATCTCCTCCCTTTAACAGCTTGCTCTATCCAAAAAGACAAATACATTGCATTAAAGCTGTTTTCTCCTTTGAAAGAAGAAGCCTTGGTGGATATGTATTGAGTTTTTTGTGATTTGTTTTTCTTTATATCTTTTGTTGGTATCATGCAAGTATACTGCCTAGTATGAGAAATTCTTCCCAAAATTAACTTCAATAAATAAGGGAGATTAAATTGTCTATTTTACACTCTGGGTGCTGAATACATCTTACTAGATATTCCTCTTTACATTTACTTCTGTTGTTTATAGACAAAACCACTACCAGTGGAAAACACTTTTGGTCCAGTACGTTTTTTTAACAGTATTTTATGGTACATTTTCTATGTTCAAAGTGTGTCCCATGCAGCAGAGCCATTTTATTAAAATCAATAAGTAAATACTCCTTTTTCTTACTCAGGTCTTCCAATTTTTCTTAACTGATAAGTTTATTTGTAGTGGAGCAGGAGAGGCTGTTGAAATCCCCCTCAAATACATGCTGTGTGAAATAATTGATGGAGGAAGGGTACTGGATATGACTCCTCCACAGGATGGGGAGGAGACAAAAACCTGCATATTCGTGACTTGAAATTCCGCAGTTTTTCTGTTTCAGATGGGTCAGTTATCTGACTGGCCTTGTTCTAATATAAACTTACAGTGTCGAACTTATAAACAGGAGTAAAAAATGGCTAGTAATTTGTTTAGTGAGTACTGTGTGCTTATTAAAAGAGATAATAAAACGGTAATACTGCAATAATAAAGATATTGTCAAATAAGTGTAAAAACCAAACCTATTGTGTAATTTAAGTAGTGTTAATCACTTGTGAATTTAATTACCTCATAGCTATGAGATGCGTTCATGCAATAGTTTCTTTTACTTTGACAGCAGATAGTCAGCCTGAAATGAAGTCCTAATCCCAAAGGAATAAGCCATTTATGATTGTCTTTGTTTTATCTCCAGTGTGCTCTGATTTGTATTTGTTCTTGAGCTGGTGTATTTGACATGTGGTAATGTGTGTGGTGCTATAGTGTCTCTGCTGGGTGCTTCCAAGGGGATTAATGTAACATGTGAGATATATATTGTTACTTTGAGTGCTGTTACTTGTTCACCGAGTGTGTCCCTGTTAGGCCAGAGGGCAGGGAGGATGGTAGTGCTTTATTAACTCCTCATCCCAGTGTTTTCAGCAGTGCTTTGCCACACCTGCCAATTGCTTCTGGATTAATCTGTATTTCCCTTTGCATTAAGAAGAAAAAGTTAATTATATATTCGTGTCTCTATCTTGAGCAAAATCGTGAGCTAAAGCTCAAGTCAAAATTCTGAAATTATGGTTGGCAAATTAATACTAATTTCCTTATAAATTGGATATTAGTGACCTGAAAATAGAGTGCCACAGTAAAGGTAAAACACTGTTTTGGTTTTATTTAAATGCTGAATATAAATTCATTTAAATGGGGCAGATGAGGAGCAGTCTCTTCCTTGCTTTTGGTGTGCCTTCAAGTATGTCCTTGAAGCAAGACTTGCTGTGAATTGTTTGTTACTCATGACCATAAATAAAACTCTACTTTTGGCTATATAAAATGCTATGCTGAGGTGGATCAGTCAGTCTTTTTGTACGTGATGAAGTAGACTGATGGAAAATTATGGATATTTCTAGCTTGTGCCTTGATTCTTCGTCTGTTAAGGGGGATGGAGCAGTTCATTTTTCACATAGGTGTTTCTGTGTCATGTTATTCCGTATTCAATGAGGCACACACTAATAGGAGGAATTACTTTCATTTTGAGTAGCCAGTCTTGTTGAAACAATGCATGGTTACTAAATACATATTTGCTAAGGATTTGGGAGAAAAATAATGTTCGATTATATGGTTAAAAAACAAGTCATAACAAATTCATACAAAACAGATTTCAATGGAATCATAGCCAATCTTATTTTGGTGTTTTCTTGCTTCAGTGTCCAACATTGCCCATTTAATATTCTTAAAATAGGTTACTTATGCTTAAGTTCCTAATATATACACCCCACTGCCCCCAGTCTGAACTGCAGGCAGCACTGACATTGAACTTCACTAGTTTTCTCATCATCTGACTGTGACAGGACAAGAGGAAATGGCATCAAGTTGCACCAAGGGAAGTTTAGATTGGATATTAGGAAGAATTTCTGTACTGAAAGGGTTCTCAGGCATTGGAACAGGCTGCCCAGGGCAGTGGTGGAGTCCCCATCCCTGGAGGGATTTAAGAGTCATCTAGACACAGTGCTGAGGGACATGGTTTAGTCAGGGACCTGTCAGTGTGAGGTTAATAACTGGACTCAATGATCTTAAAAGTCTTTTCCAGTCTAGGCAATTCTGTGATCAGTGGTGTTTTGAGTGCTGGAGACATCATGGAGCTCTGAAATATGCTATTATATAGTATAAGAAATAATTAAATATGTATGTGGTACCTATAAGAACAATGTGGTTTACATTTTGCTGCTTTGGAACTGAGGAAGAAGGGCATTTGGGATTTCGGGGGCATTAACAGTTGTAACAAAACATTGCATCATTTTGCCCTGTTGATCTCTAGACCAAAGAGAAGACTTTGATTGCAGTACACTTCTTTTTGTATTTGACTCTTATTTTGTTGTTTGGGTTTTTTTTAATATCTGTATGTGTACTTGCTTATATATGTAAGCTCATTGCTTTTAGTATGTTTTGCTAAAACACACCTCTTCCCTGCCACTTCAATCTGTTTATTGCATTTAGTGACATGTAAAACTGTTATGAAATGATATCCTTCCTTTTCACTCCTTTTCTTAACTGTAGTGCTTTCTGGAGTAGTGATGCTTGAAAGCTAAAGTTAAACTGCTTTTAACTTTGATTTCTTTTAAGTAAGTCTTATAATGTCTACATAATAAAGTTTGTATTGGGTCAGATCTAAATGAAGGTCCATGAAGTTTGTCTTTCCTTGCTGATACTACAGAAAATATGGATCTTAGAATTTGTGTTGTATTTTCTTACAGTTCCTATAGCACTAAACAAATACTGAGAATGCAGTTTTGTGGGTTCATAAAGCATACTTTGTGACTTAGTGTTCAACTTCATGTGAAAAATTGACTTATATGAATCAGTTGTAACTAGTTCCAGGCAGTATCCTTAAAGTGGATTTCTAAGGGGGAAGTGCCTAATGAACAATGGCTTCAGAGAATGATGCAAAGACAGCATAAAAGTAATAATGTATTTTAAAAAAACACATGTTGCCCCAGTGTAATTGTTTTTTTATTTCCTTGATTTCTAATTCTGTGTTCCTTACTACTTAGGAAATCTGAAGAAGTGTAAGCAGCTCCTTCAGAAAGCTATGGAGTGTTCTGCTGTTCCACTAGAAATGTTGGAAACTGCTCTACAAAATTTTCATTCACAAAAAAAGCAATTGCTTTCAGATGAGGAGAAGGAGAACTTTGCAGGTAACTGCAATTTCTTAAAGCGTTGGTTGAGTTAATGCATGTTGTAATTCTGGATTGAAAATAATCTTTCTAATGTTTGTCCCTTCTAGATATGAACTCATAATCTGCTATTGTCTAATAAACAGTCATATTTATAATATCAATCTTACTCCTTCCATACTCTGTTCCCTCTTCAATGCAGTGACTGAAGTTGGCAGGAGCCATAGGATGGTGGATTCTCTAATTCTGCAGAGTGTGTTCCTCTGACTGTGATTAGGTATTTGTACTTTGTAATAGAGACATAGAGCTGCAAGTGAAATAAGAGCTACTAGTGGTAGAGAAGAATTAGAACTGAAACATGCAGACTGAACTATACAGATAGCTTACTTTGAGGTGTATCTTCTGATAGACTGGTGAGGTTGTGTCAGTCATTTCAGTGAAGTTAAATCTAGGAAAAATAATCCATTTCAACTTCATATTTATTTTACAAATAGACAAAAGCCATGTATTCATCAGTACAAAACTGAAGTGCTTGGCTATATCATAAAATGTAACTTATACTGACTGCTGGGTATAGAACTTCAATAAAGGAACAGTTACATCATGAAGTTTTCAAGAGGTAGATTTGTTTGGAGTGGAATTGAGCAAAAATCATGGTGCAAAACTTAGACTGAAGTGCATGTAACTAACTCTTCCAAGAGTGATATCTAACACTTCCATATCTTTGCTTTGTATGAGGAAAGAATCAGTTCAAAATAGATCTGATTTCATTTCCTTAGGGATATGTCTTCAGGAACGTGGTTTGAGATTTGCCTGGCTTCTGTTGAATTCAGCTTTGTGCGAAACACTAGTTGTTGGGGGGGAAAAAAGCAATATTCAGTTATGGGTTTAATTTTTTAATAAACTTCCATTTTTGTTCCTATTCTTTTTGCTATTAATCAGATATAGACATTATAAGTGCCACAGCTGATGTACTGTGCCACAGGAGAATATCCTGTTGATTATCCTTCATGGATTGTGCAATTTCTATCTGATATTATTGGCTTTACTTGCTACCAAACTAAGGGAATACCTGTGAGAGAATACATGGCAAAAGTCTGTCTGCCATTTTTAGGAAGCAGGGAACTTTGAGGGGATAGTAGGCTTCTTTAGTTGTTCATTTATATGAAATTGTAACATTAGGTATTTGAAAAATGCTAAGTATTAATTCAGCTATTTAAAGATAAAAGTTTAAAAGGCAAATAACACTGGACTTGAAATATCTCAAGCTTGGGGATGTATGTGGCCTAAATCGTTGAACTTGTCTTTAAGTGTATTTGTATGGTCCTTCTGTTTCAATGTATAGGCAATTTAATTCTTGTCCATGTTTCCATTTAAAGAGTTGCTTTTGAAAGCTTTTTATTTGAAAACAGGAATGCTGTATATATAAATGCATTTCTTCACAGCTTCAAAAGATTTTTCAGAAAGCTTTTGACAAGTTATATGTGGTTACAGTTTAGTGATGCAAATATAAAAACTGTGCGCCAAGTCTAGAAACCTTTGGTTTAATTCTTTTTTTCCCTCTTTGATTCATGCATAACAATCTAAAATATTTGACATATTGGTGCAATCAAACATGTTTAGTTGGGAAAAAATAATCTAGTACTTAAAAAGTGTAGGTCATAGAATCATTTTAGAACCATTTAGGTTAGAAAAGACCATTGAGATCATAAAGTCCAACCACAGTCATGAGAAGTATGAGACAGATAGGCTGTCTCGGACTGCGAAGGAGTAAAAGTATTTCAGATCACTAACTGAATGTGAGAGTCCAGTGGTGAGCTCAGGCCAAAAAAATTCTGTGTAAAGAAATGGAAAAAGAAAGAAGTGTGTGAGATGTGTGTGAGGTGGTGATGGTGCTGGATTAGTAGACTGCTCATTCAAACCTGTGTTCAGTGTTATGTAAGCAAAAACTTCGGACTACATTATACATTGAGGCAGTTGCCTTTTTTGTTGAACTGAGTAGTTTGGTCTATTGGCAAAAGTAGTTCATAAAAAATTAAGGACTAGAAATAGCTAATACTGCAGTGTTCACCTGCCAGAAGCCTGGCTTCTGCTGGCTGAAGGTAGAAGGGGGACATGGGGTAGAAATGATATATTAAAAAAATCCTTAAACTGTGATTTCTTGAGAGGTTATGGATAGCCATGAATTCTTCTGTTCATCGATAAAATAATTTCTTATACTGATGGAAAAAAGTCTTTGTAGAAGATTATATTATATAGTATCTTAGTTGTCTTTGATTTTTGTTTTAAATACTTGTTCTTTGGTGTCTGATTGTATCTTAAAAATATATATCTATCTTGTATTGTGGAAGAGATCTTTCTATCTGAATAATCAAATACTAATTTCAATTTTTAAAAGTGTTTGTCAGGGAAATAACTGAATTTAAGAGGTTAGTGTATATCCGAAGGCTCCTAAAATAGCTGGTACTCAACAATGTTCCCTAAACAAAGAATTAAGGTACTTTTTCTATATTGTAACACGAACACATCTCTCAGAAATGACCTTCCCTTCACCTCTAGGCAAAAATAGCGTGGATGACAACCATGTTGTTTATCTGTGGTTATGAGGCTCGAGAATGCCTTTTCAGATAACTTGATTTCTGATTCTGCTTACTCTAAAGTACATCTGAAATATATACTTTATTTTGACAAAGCTCATTAATAATCTGACTAGGAGCTGACATTTCATTTTAAGATTAATGTACAACTTCATGTATCTTTTTCCAGATCTTCAATAACTGAGATTTCTACTGGATTAAGATGGGTGGTGAATGAGCTGTTTGCTATTTGCTGTGTTGGTTTTATAAGCTGTCCTGGCAGTAGAGCACAGCTTATAAGACAACTCTCAAATTTGCTATCAGTGAAATCAACTGGTTTAATTTAACCCAGTTAATTCAGTTGAATTTACCTGATATGAATTAGGGATTACTCTCATAAGTGCTGTGTTGTCAGGTCAGTGAGGTGGAGGGACCAACAAAAGGTCTTAAACCAGTAAATTCTTTAACTGGTTAGTAGTGTTGGCTCTAGAAGAGAATGTGCCTGTGGCCTAACTCTATGAGGAGGTTTGGAGGTGACTTTTGCTTACTTTTAAAGAACTTTTTTCTTTTGAAACAAATACAATCTTCAGTATTATCTGAATAATTCTAATTTACCGACAGTATCAAGTACACAAGAATCTGGACTTCAGAGCATGGTTGGAAGCCACAGAAGCATAAAAAGAAATGATTGTGGTGAAAATTCTTCTACTGTTACCAGACTTTTGCTTGGGTAATGGCTTGATTTCTTACTTAATTTCTTAAAACATAACTTAAACCAAACCCACACTACAATGTGTTTTTTTGTTTGTTTGTTTTCTGCCTTTAGGGAGGAGAAGTCACAGGAACTTAATACTCTTGTTAATTACCCCAATCCATTAAGACCACTAAACAAATCTAACCAGGTAGAGCATGTAACATTTTTCTTCAAAATCTTAAACTTTTCATTCTGCTTTACATGTGTGATAACTTTCAATTTGCTCTTAGGCCTGCCCCTTTGGGAGGATTCCTGTTAAACTAGTAACTGACGTTGATGATGATGATGATGTGAAGAAAACAGATGTCCCGCTTACAGCTAGTGTTATGAAGAGGTATGGTTACTGGGTTTACTACAATATAACAGATTTAAACTCCTTTTCAACATTGTTTTTATTGGATGCTGGAAATGTCAGATGTTAAGGATGTTCAAGGTGTTCTAAAGATTATTGACAAGTAGTCATTATAATTGCAATAGGTATTGCAATAACCTACTTCCTATCTTACTATTCAGATTCTTTATATGAGAGTATGCAAAGATCAATTTCTTGTTCTGGCTAATCAGTAGAAATGAAGACTAAGGCAAAAATAAATTTTAGTTCAAAGTAACTTTACATTTGTGTATTACAGCTTCTAAAATGAGATATAAAGTAATCTAGTAACTTCCAAAAGATTTTTAAAACTTCATTTTTAACATAACCCATATGATAATGATTATAGTAAGAAAGCGGTTATGCTCATTTTATTGTGAATAACTGTTCAGCAGCGGAAGAATCTGCCAACTAAAAGAGCACTTTGTTACATGTTACCTGACTGTAGCGTAGCTTGAAAGTAAGCAGAGGAGAAAGTTTCTCCCCACTGCAATCACGTCTGTTATGCTGACTTTCTTCCCCTTATTGCTTTGTAATTAAATTCATGCAGAAATGGGAATGCTGGGGAGAAATATGTGACCAAAAAGTAAAAATTGCATGATTAACCTCTCAGAAGTTAGTTAAAGCCCAATATTCTGAATCTGTGAAAGTAGTGGGATAAGGTATTTCACATAATATTGTTCCCTAAGCATTTAAAAATTTTACTTTGTAACACACCATTGAGGTTTAGGATCCTAAATAAGGATCCTACTAAGCCATAGCTTATTGCTGTTTTCTTTGGAAGACAACCGATTAAGTAATCTGTTATTTTATAGGCTGATAGTGGTGTTGTTACAGATTTTTTGTAATGTTTCTCATTTGGCTGTCAGAGGGGACCTGCTTTTCTCTATATTTGAAACTTGTAGCCAGAAGTCTTCACGTAACTGCTTTTTTCATCTGGTTCACAAAAGGCAATCATGACATTATATGTTGGCATGTGATGTAATTAACGTTGTTATTTCAATAGGCGAATATCAAGCTCCAAATGTACAGCCTTCGTTGCACCTTTTCCACTATCAGAAACAAAATCATGTGGGGGTGATTCATATGACCTGGGAGACTTACAGGTAACTTAAATCTTTTAAAAATAGATACAAGGAACTCTTTCTGGCTGCCTACAGTATTAGAAAGGAAAATAACACTCTTTTAAATTCAAGAAAAAAAATAAGGCAGAATTTTCCTTTATGTTAAATAATCAGTTGTGAATTAAAATATTTATTGTGCCTTTTAAATTTGAAAACTATTATGCATAATCAGGTGTTAAGAAAGAGCTTTTTCTGAACAATACATGTGATGGGAGAAATGGTGGAGGAGGGTATTAAAAACCTGTCATAAAATTTTTGAAGAGTAGATAAAAATATTTCATCTTGACTACAGGAGCTTTTTCACCTGAAGTCATGAGTTTTATCCCAGGAAGTACTCTATTCAGTGAAGTCCATTTAGTTTAACGGAGTTCATTAAGTGCTCTGTGGAGCTGTAAATTATGGCTTTTGATGGAGATTAATTTTGAGCTACATTTAGGTCTTTGTTATAGAAACTGTATGATGGAAATTCAGTGTTGGGTATAAAAATAACATCAGTAATACTTGTCTGTGTACACTGCACTTTTCTGAAGCATATTTGCTTTGTGGTGCAGTGTCATTAATTATAAGGAACTGTCTTTCAGATACTCTGCTTGGGCTCTCCTTTGATTCTTTTCAAGATGCCTTTTGTTTTCTTTAGTCTTTTTACAAAAAACTTCTTACAGTTGCAGATGTTGGATGAGAACAGCTTAGAAACAGCTATCAATTCAATTGTAACTCCCAAAACCAAAATGGATACGAGTCTTGCAATTAAAGGAGAAGGTAAGTATTAATTTGTGATGTTTCAGTAGTTTCAAATAGAATGAGCATTGAAAATTTGCTGTTCTACATTTTTAAAAAATGCATTGCTAAATAAAATATTCTTCAAAAAGTGAAAAAGTTGGTCTGTTTGCATTTCATTAAAATTTGGCTTCTGAGTGGTACTTGTGAAAGCAAAAAATAAACAAACAAAAAAATTTTAGAAATTTTATTTTTAAAGAAATTGTAAGTTTTCCTGTAATTTGAATGGCTGAGATTCTTATTGCATTATTAACATAGTTTTGGGGAATAATTTTTAACTTATTTTAGAAACAGACATTTTTGGTGTATTCCAGAAATAACCTAAGCTCTAATTAAGTATTTATCTAATGCATGGAGTTTGACTATTTTGTGAAATCACCTCATGGCATAGAAATAGAGGCAGTGTGAGACCACCTTACACTGTGTTCTTTTTGGGAAATGTTATAAACAACTCAGATTTATAGCAAGTATTTCAGGACTGGTAAAACTTAGAAGTTTACTGCTAGTGACTTGCACTAACAGTGTGGAATATGGAATATGTGCACTAATCTTTTTCAGTTACTTGCCACTTCTGTGTTTCATCAGAAATACAGCTCCCTAGATGGCTTTCTGATTTCTGATCCTACTGAGGAAACCTGGCGAAAATGTCTAATAAATGTCTAATAATATTGCAAGAGTTGGATTTAGGATTATATACATTATATACCTACTTATTGTAGGAAAGAAAAAGATTTAATTTGAAAAAGTGTGAGGTTTTTTCAACTTCATTGTCCCCTCAACCCCCAGCAAAACCTTTCCCATTGACTTGTGTTGGGGAGAGTTTAGGTTTCAGGTCTGTTTGTGCTTCGTTCAAGCTTCTGGACCAGATGCCGGTTGTAGTAGCCGAGTCCTTCGGTAGCTGAATTGCTCTCGCCTTCTGCTTAGCACAGGGTTCTGCTTTCTGGTCATTTGCAAAGAAAACTGAGCGAGCATATGAAGGAACACTCTCAGGCTGTGCTATCTGCAGCCTTGCCCTGCAATCTCCCACCAATTCCATGTCCTGTTACCTCTGCAAAAGGAACCATTAGATGGTTCCTGGTTCCTTTATGCCTCTGACTTCAGTCATTACCCTGGATTATAGGTTGCCTATTGTCACAGGTGACAGACTTCTAATTTAAATGATTGCGATAAGCTTATTTTAAATGCTTCATAAACCTGTCCAGTATGTTGTAGTAGAAATTATGAATATGATCTTGTTCTGTGTGTTGGTGAAGGAAACAGTTGTATCTGTTACTGTTATAGTAGTATACTAAGATTTTGAAGGAAGGTGCCATGTTACTACACTGAACTGAATATGAATCCTGAAGATTACATTAATGCCTTTTAATTCCTCATTCCAGCAAGTCAGCTGTGTTCATTTAGTCTGATATAGAAAGTGAGGTAAAACGGTTCTAGAAACTGCAGGATATATCTACCAGAAACTGTTTCAAGTACTAAATATCATGTTATTTTTAATAATCTGTTGGGTGGTTTTTTTTGTTTGTTTGTTTCAGAAAAAATCCAGCATCAGAAGCTGAAGATACCAGAGCCAAGAAGTCTGGAAAGTCAACAATCTAGTTCTGGTGAAAGCTATAGAAAGCAGCTGGATCAGATTAAACTAAACTGTGTTAATGCCAGAAAAAAATGGCCAAGTCAAGAAGTGACACAGAAAAGCTGCTATAGAGAGGTAAAGTAGCAGGAAATATGTAGCGATTTTTCTAGCTGCAGCAGCTTTCACATAGTGAAAAGTGATTTCTGCGTTCTTAATTGAGACTTTGTGTGGAGTAATACCTTGCTTTGCCCTGTGTATTTAACAATTGAGCCTTGAACAATCTGGTCATCCCGTTTCAAGAGGTTTATCACCACCGGATGCTGTTTCTAGGAAAAGTGATCCATCACAAGTTTGTGGAACACCAAGCACCACCTATAATGACTACATGGACTGGTAAGCCACTTTCTTGAGCTACACACTCATGAACGGTAGTTGATCTCTGGAAAGACTTCATCAGTTTTTAACAAGGTTTAAGATTTTCTGTTCAGGATTTCCAAGTGCTTCCAAGATGTGATGTCGAGCGTTTGACTTAAAGATTTAGGTTACATTTAAGGAATTTTGTCTTCCCTATCAGCTTTTCAGCATTTGGAAGTACACCATCAAATCAATAAGTCTCTATTACAGCATATACCTCTTTCTCTAATCCCTGTTACATGACACTTTCTTTTGGATGCCTTGTTTTTTTTGGCTGTCAGGCTTTTTAGATTGATGTCCTGGTTTTTAGCTGAAACAGAGCT
>NW_010299200.1:0-32077 GCF_000700745.2 Antrostomus carolinensis | reverse complement strand
ATCCTGAGCTTTTAAGAAGCAGTCCCTGAATATTAACCAGCTAATTCAGAAATGGGCTCATGTCCATGCTAGATCTAATCTGTACTGTCAGAATATCACAGCCAAAGAAAATTGGGATTATTCTCTACCATTTGACAATGCAGGTGGGAGAACTCTCTCTGCGTTGTGCTTTGTTCTCTGAAGACAAGCAGTCAGATGCAAGAATACGTTGCATTTCAACATCCACCTTCCCCAGCTGATGAGTGCAGCTCAGTCAAGCTTTTTTTAACACAAGACAGACATGGACTAGTTAGAACAATTCCAGAGGAGGCCACTAGGATGATCCAAGGGCTGAGAGAGTTGGGGCTGTTCAGCCTGGAGAAGGCTCTGCGAAGACCTTCTAGTGGCCTCCCAGTACCTGAAGGGGCTCCAGGAAGGCTGGGGAGGGACTTTGGACAAGGGCAGGGAGTGACAAAACAAGGGGAAATGGCTTTAAACTGGAAGAGGGGAGATGGAGATGAGATATTAGGAAGAAATTCTTTCCTGTGAGGGTGGTAAGACACTGGCACAGGTTGCCCAGAGAAGCTGTGGCTGCTCCTCCCTGGAAGTGTTGAAGGCCAGGCTGGATGAGGCTTTGAGCAACCTGGTCTAGTGGAAGTGGAAGGTGTCCCTGCTGATGGCAGGGGGGTTGGAACTGGATGAGCTTTAAGGTTCCTTCCAACCCAAACCATTCTATGATTCTAAGCTGGAACAGGAAGCAAACCCCATCATACCTTGGACTCACTCTGACTCCCGCTTGCTTGGAGGGAGAGGGGAAACAGCCACCAGACTGTGACCAAGAAAGCCTTCGTCACCAGCCAGGCAGTGTTTTCTTCCCCCGTATTCAGAAGAGTAAGGACTTACCAGTTTGTTCCCAGCCCTATAGTGGACCTCCAGACCAGTGCTTAAAATCATCTGTCATCCTGGAAAGCACTCAGAGACAGATCACATCGGTAGACAGGAGCTGTGAATTTTGACTCCGTCTGCTTTTAGAAGATGACAGCCACGCATCGCCCCTGATTTCTGACGGACCTTTTACAGGGTAAAGCACACCCTCTGCAGATACACTAAACTCTATACACTCGGTTGTGTTTCAGATGCATAAAACAAGACACAAAGTGAAATCTTATATGTGTTACCAAGCCTCCTCCCTTGATTTGCCTTTCATTTGAAAATGCTCTGGGCTCTAATAACTGACTGACTTAACACCACATTACAGCTGAAGTTGTAGACACATAATTAAATCAATACATAAACCAACTCCCATGCTGTTGAGTGGAACCTCAACTTTTGGGTTGACTGTGGGATTTAAAGCCAGGAACTCAAAACTGATCTTCGCTTGACTTTTGACTTGTCTGTTGTTATCTTTGTCTCACACTTCACAGAGCGACATTAAGATTTCTTCTGCTAATGTCAATGTGTGCTTTGAAGATGTGAAGTGCTATCTAAGTGCCGAGTATTATTTACTTATTCAGTAGTCTTGTTTCCTGCGTTAGTGGCATTTGCACAAAGCATGCCTAGCTTTTCAGTCAAACTTTGCTAGTTTGGTTTTCTTTTTTCTCTTTCATTTTTCATGAAACAGTTGCTTGGT
This sequence comes from Antrostomus carolinensis, assembly GCF_000700745.2. Lineage (NCBI taxonomy): Eukaryota > Metazoa > Chordata > Aves > Caprimulgiformes > Caprimulgidae > Antrostomus > Antrostomus carolinensis. Next base: position 30,468 of record NW_010299200.1, on the reverse strand, counting down.
AGAAGTTTTGGAACATGGCAGTCCACATCCAGCAGTAGGAAAGTTATCCCTTGCCCTTAGTTGGCTGCTAGCACGTTTACAGCTACACCACCTAACCCTGCTCAAAACGAATCTTTGCAAGACAGTGCTCAAAGCAACAACAGCTCTTGGTACCTTAGAATTTGTCTTCCCGTTATTCATACTAAATATGGATCTGCACTAATATTAACTACAGTATAAAAACCTTATTTAGAGCTGAAGTAAAAGTTTTGTGTAGCCAGGCAGTATTTTACTATGTTCCAAACCACATTTCTTGGACTCTCTCTTCTTACAATCATTAAACTAAAATTATATATCTTTTTCTTAATCCAAGACCAGGCTTCTGTGCAGTGGGATGTTCCAGTCTTGAGGATTTTTGAGGAAATCTCTTCACGCAGTACTGCCATGTCCTGAGTTTTCTTTGGGGGAACCTTGTGGCACTGCTCTATGCTTTCAGAGACAAAGACTGGATACTACAGCCCTCAGCCAGTCTCTCTCTGGACCCAGCACAAGGCCAGTCTATTTGTGCCTTCAAGTTTTGGTAAGGTTTGCTGTGAAAATGATAAGTGTGCATTAACTGGAACCACTCCTGTAAAGCAGGATGAATTGGTAAGGTTTGCTGTGAAAATGATAAGTGTGTATTAACTGGAACCTGTAAAGCAGGATGAAGCCTGGAAGGATTGATAATGGGCTCCCCTGAGAACTGCAAGACACGGCTTTTCTTCACCGTTTGGCTATAGTATTCCTGTTCACTTTGGAATGAAGAGTATCAAAGCATCTAAAAAAATTCCTGTCATACATCTCATGTGGTTTAATTTTATTCTTCTAGACTATCAGCATCAGAGACCTTATTGCCTCAGCCATCTTCTGCTACTTTTTGCAGGGTCTTTTGGGCTAGAGCCTTTGAAGTTAGTTTGTTTTAGCACTAACTCATTCCCTTTCTAAATTCAATTTTTACATTAGTCAGTTTCTCAACTTAAAATTTATTTGACTAACTGCTGTGAAAAAAATTGTTTTAAACCCATACATTTAGTAGAGCTGCAGAAGAAGATATATCACCCCTTCCTGATCTCTCCAAAGGTACTTGTTTAGATATATATATTTAAAACAAGCATCTTTGACATGTCACTACTGTGTTTCCCTTAGTTTCCCAAAGAGTGATGCAAAAGGAGCTGTACTATCAAGACCAGCTTTCACAGCCAAAATGACACAGATGAAGTTTTCACTTTACAAACTTTAAAGTACACTTATTTAACCACTTCCTCCACCTCTCTTGCATATATTAATTAATATGAATTGTTACATAGAACAAAAAAAAATTGTAATTAGATAATATGGTTAAAATGTGATTTTCCAAAATATAAGCCTCATCTATGACTGAAATATGTAATTAAGTCGTCCACACCTTTACTGAAGTGTTCCTTTCCCACTGCAAGGCCATCACCTTTCCCTTCCTTGGCAGTTTCTGATGTTTGAGTAAAAAAAAAAAAAAAAGTTTAAAAATGGTCTACCTCTCATAAGAGAACTCTGTACAAGACTTGTTTTTTTTTCAAAAACAACGTTATGAAGAAACCTAGAATAGTTACCACTGTTATGGGGGAGGCAGGCACTCCCATTTGTGTTCCTTAGGACTGCTTATTCCAAGAGGCTACAAAGACACAGGTTGGAGTGTCTCCTGTGGAAACGGACATGACTCACAGGAGTATAGACCAGACAGTGAAAAACGCTCTACTCATTGACTGGAAGCTGACTGGTAAAGTCAAAGATGCAGTCAGTTTCCCTTGAGAAGCTCATGCACTCAAACCACCATCAAGACTTCAAGTAGCTCAAGAAATAGCAGTGGATATTATAAACATATGATCAAATTTTCCCAATTCAATGCTGAGATTTTCTCTCAGTCAGCTTTCTCAAAACAACGTGCTCTTTTGGTAGTGACAGGGAGAGACTGATGTCCAGTCCTACCAGCCATTATGTCCTCCTTAGCACTGCAAGGATTATTCTTGCCAGGTGAGTCACTGTCCTTAGGAGGCCTGTCAGCCTCTTTCACTCAGAAAACAGGTTCTTAAATATTCCAGAAGAATTTATTGCATGTCAGTCAAGTCAGCAAAAGTATGGTTAAAGGAATTTAAGAGAACTGGCTGCCTGCTCCCATTCTGATGTCTTTCTCCTTCTGTACTGTGCTAAAGAAGAAAGAAAAAGTAGTCATGCTACTTTGGAGGTATGATTTCAGACACTGGAGGAGCCAAGAGCCACTGCTTCAAATAGAGGCAAATTATAGAGGCCAGCCGGTCGAGGGAGGTTCTCCTCCCCATCTACTCTGCCCTGGCGAGGCCACATCTGGAATATTGTGTCCAGTTCTAGGCTCCCCAGTTCAAGAGGGACAGGGACCTTCTGGAGAGAGTCCAGTGGAGGCTACAAAGATGATGAGAGGCCTGGAGCATCTTCCTTGCAAGAAGAGGCTGGGAGAGCTGGGACTCTTCAGCCTGGAGAAGAGCAGACTGAGAGGGGATCTGATCAATGTCTATAACTATCTGAAATGTGGGGGCCAAATGGATGGGGCCAGACTCTTTCCAGTAGTACCCAATGACAGGACAAGGGGCAATGGGCACAAACTGGAACACCAAAAGTTCCAGACAAACCTAAGGAAAAACTTCTTTCCTGTGAGGGTGCCAGAGCCCTGGGACAGGCTGCCCAGAGAGGTTGTGGAGTCTCCATCTCTGGAGATGTTCAAACCCAGCTGGACACTTTCCTGTGCAACCTGCTATAGGGAACCTGCTTTGGCAGGGGGGGTGGACTGGATGATCTCCTGAGGTCCCTTCCAACCCCACCATTCTGGGATTCTCATACCTCACTGTGAAGCAACACTTTTTCTCAAGTTCTTGCAGGTGCAAGCATTAACATCTCATACACAGGGATGTTCTGCAAAGCACCACTTCCACAACTGGCCTCCACCTCCAGCGCACTGTTGGGATCTGCAGGTCTCACTGGCTTTCACTGCATCCCGCAAGGGCCGTGATTCAGAGTACAGCTGTTTGCCTACAGAAGCAGCTTATGCAATTGGCTTTAAATATAAAAGTGCATGGTCACATCAACCCAGCCTGAGCACAGCTCTTAGCATTCTTTTAAAATCCCAGTCAACAGAGAAGTGCACATTTTTTGACCTTTTATCACCCCTTTTCAAGTCAAGCGATCTGTGCGGCTGACTTCACGTCCAGTGGCTGAACTCCCACCTGGCTAGCTGAATCAGACCAAATGTAACATGCTGTAGTTCCCAGCATATTTGACCTTTTATCACCCCTTTTCAAGTCAAGTGATCTGTGCGGCTGACTTCATGTCCAGTGGCTGAACCCCCACCTGCTAGCTGAATCAGACCAAACGTGACATGCTGTGGTTCCCAGTATCCACCAATAATTCCTCAAGCCAGCACAAGGAAGACTGCGTACAAATTTTGGAAAGTTATTTGGGAGAGGAGAGAGCTGAGTTATATTCCCTGTTCAGTTAATTGCTTTGTGCAAAGCAGAGCAACTTTACTGGGAGAGACTGATTCTTAATGACAAATAACATTGTAAAATTTACCTCTGTGCGGGAGAAGAACCTCAGACTGACCAAGTCCCAGACATCCTAGGCAAGCTTTTTAACCACAGAGCTACTGATAAATCAGCATTGTGTTACTCTCTCAGCCTTCTGAGTCTCACAAATGAGACCCATTTGGAAATACATCTATTTTACGTACACGTTGCAACACTTCTAGTGGCTTTGTGCTTCAGGACCTAGGCGAATGTGTGCATGCTCAGCAAGGACAACATCAACATCTGCAAGTCTAGGATTCTGTGCTCCCTCCATGATAGGCTTACGTTATACACAGGGAAGAGAAACAGTTTAAGGACTGCACACCACGTCCCCGGTTGCACCGATACAATCGCATGCAAGGCAAGGCTGTAAAACAGATTATTGAGGTTGTGACTATTTAAAAATAAATAAATAAATAAATAAAATTGACAACCAATCACAAAAAACACACAGCAAACTAGTTAAACCTTTCCTGGATTAGTTTTCAACTGTATTACTTTGAAAACTCAGCTTACAGTGCAGCATGACGAGCACTTCTAACAGCACAGCTAAAGGAGCAGTAAATTTTGGTGTAAAGGACAGAAGCAATTGGGCAGAGGCAGTAAAAACTTCTAAAGGCAGTTTGGCAGTTGAATCCACTATATTGTGTAACTAATTTCCCCATATAAAGCTAATTACTAGGGTCAAGTTTATTACAGTTGTTGCTTTTTTATCTTCGATAAAATTTGCCAGGGCCTGTCATATCCACAAGTTCATCTGTTTTTTTTTCTTTCTTTTAAATCATGGCACCAGTTGGAAAAAAATAGATGGATAGTAAAGCAAGAATTTAAATCTACTGTGCCAAATTACTTTCTCCACAAAATGCTACAATTATACAAATCAAACAAAATTCACTGGAATTTGAGGTTCTCAGCAGTTCTGGTAAGTCACAGTCTGAAAATCTGGCCTTCAATACATGTTACATGGGGCACCAATAAATTCCTGTTTTTACACCTACCCCCAAAGAAAAAGCAAGCGACTGAAATAAGGAAATTACTGCATATATTCAGAGGGATAAGTATCTTGTAAAATGAATAACTATGCAAGGAAAATCATTAACAATAGAGCCATCTGCTGTATTTCCAAAAAACTACACCAGCAAAAAAATCTGAAAATGTTACAACGCTTCACAACCTGAATTTGTCACTACTCCATGTTACAAGAAGTGATCATAATGATTAGTACATCAGTTTAAATGACAGGAAATGTGTATTTCTTACACTTCTTCTAATTAAAAGCAATATTTACTGGCATAATACCGATCCTCTGTATCTAATGATACTAATTGACATTATAGCCGAACATGTAAAAAGCTTGAAATGCTTCCCGTTCCATTTGAAGTAGAGAAGCACTGTGTTGTGTAAGGAGACCATGAGGTCAGCAGCAAGTTGAATATTTATTTAAATACTGACAAGACACTTGGATTACTTTTTCTTGCTCTAAAATAAGAAGAAATTCCAGGTCTGAAGAGCTTATAGTAGACAGACGAACCCAAGTGGCTTTTAGTGAATCTTTACACTTCTCTGTCAATACACTCGAAGAGCCCTATTTCAAGCATGGCAGAAGCAGCAAGTGCCTAGAACAGAGTTCAAAGAGCACAGCCTTATCAGCCAATTCCTGGGTTTGCATCTTAAAAGATGTCACTAAAACACAGCCCTAAAATCCTGGTTAAACTAGGGAAAATTGTACCAGTGCAGACCCAAAGCTGCAGAGAGAACATACCACTGTCAATCTGGGCTCAAATGGGTGCTTCACTCCATTCATCCAGTCTGCAATGGCTATAGCTATGCAAAAAAGTAATACCTACAAACTATACATAACCCCTAAAAGCTCTAGCCTGCTCATGGGAATGTGTTTCTAATCTGGAAAGATTCAGAACAAAAGACAGAGAGACTCCTAAACATCAGGTCAGACATAATCAAGTTTTTAAAGACAGGGAAGAGTGAACACCATTTCACTGAGCGAGCTGGGACTGTTCAGCCTGGAGAAGAGAAGACTGAGAGGGGATCAGATCAGTGTCTATAACTATCTGAAATGTGGGGGCCAAATGGATGGGGCCGGGCTCTTTTCGGTGGTGCCCAGTGACAGGACAAGGGGCAATGGGCACAAACTGGAACACTGAAAGTTCCAGACAAACCTAAGGAAAAACTTCTTTCCTGTGAGGATGCCAGAGCCCTGGGACAGGCTGCCCAGAGAGGGGGTGGAGTCTCCATCTCTGGAGATGTTCAAACCCACCTGGACACTTTCCTGTGCAACCTGCTGTAGGGAACCTGCTTTGGCAGAGGGGTTGGACTAGATGATCTCCTGAGGTCCCTTCCAACCCCACCATTCTGTGATTCTGTGATTTGAAGTGCCAATTAATTGCCAGTAGTGAATGCCACTGCTTTTGAGTGTGCCAATTTAAAACCAGTTTAATCTAACCTATCCCAGTGCCTACTGGAGTACATGGTGTTCTTTCCCTCACTGCATTTCCAGTACAGGTGCTTCACAAATTGCACTCTCATAGAGGTGGTTAGAAGAACTGATTGCAAACCAGAAACGAGAGCTGTCAGCATGAATCTTCACAGGGAAGGTCCCTCTGCATTTAAAAGAAGCTTACGAGCCACCTACCTACATTATAGTTCACCACAATTGCCTGCATAATATGTGTATCTGCCCCAAATGTATGTACCCTTATTAAATATATCAAGGATCAGATGTCTGACAACAAATATTACTTTCTCCTACAAATTTTGTTATTTAGCAGTTTTAAGTGTTATTTCACATTCCATGCAGTTTTTATAGGTTACACGAAACAAGCGACGCTTCGTTACTACACCTGCAACTTCAGTAATTGCTGGGTAATAAGTTTTTTCTACTATCGGCAAAACTAAACTTTCACAACTACAATTTTTTAAGCTTCATAAATAATAGAGCAACGTTGTTAGCTTAAAAAGAAAACCACATATATTTACCTGCCATCATAGCTATCATACTGGCTTTGTAGACGTTAGCAAGGGACCCCAGTTCACCTGTTGCCAAGATTGTTTTCATATGAGCTTCTCCACAGGCCTCGCGGCACTGGCGGATCTCCTCGTAGAGACCTGAGGATAAAAGCATGTGAAAATGATCAAAGTTACCTGAAAGACATTTTCAAGTATGGCTGTAATTTCCACTTCTGGATTAATTTCCAATCTTATAATTAGTCATAGCACTCAAGAACTTAAGTTTTGTAAGTTCAATAAATTACATGACTGGAGGTAATTAACAACACCACACAGTTTCAGGCTTAACTTAATAGCTATTAATGTCAGTTCTCTCAAAACTAAGAATGTGCACAGTATGCCAAACACTCATGAATGCATCAGGAATAAAAAAATGCTATGATCCTCAAGATTGATTTTAAAACAGTATTTTCAGTAAGAAAGATAGTAACATATTGAATCAGTACTCGGGGACAGTTATGTTTTCCTCTCCAGATCATGGCATCACCCTCTCTTGTCCCCTTTAGCCACATTTGCCAAAAGGCTCAGTCTAAAAGACATCAAAGATGTGACCAAGTTGACTAATTACAAAGATTAGTGCTACCTGAGATGCCATGAACTATCCCCTTTGATTTCCAGCTGTCACTCCTGGAGGCTTCACATTTCCCTTTGGTTTCCTACCCTTCCCCCTAGTACCATGGGACCATCTCAGGAAGTCTGATTAAGGAGCTCGATGTCTGTGTTTAGGCATCTGAACCTCACTTTAAGCTTCTTGAAAATAAGAATTTCCTGAAAAAAATCAATGCAGCCTGTTGAGATTTCTGGAGAGGAGAGACCAAGGCCTGGGATCACACCTCAAGGAAGAGCAAATCCACGTGGATCTGTGTTTACAAACCACCTCAAGTAGTTGCATTGCCCACAAGGTTACTGAGGACCTCAAACAGCCCTGGCAAAGGTGAAGGAAGCACTGTGGCAGGAGGTCCAGCAGGACAACATCTGTCTAGCATGCTGTGGAGCTACAGCTCCAAGGGCTCAGCTGGACCCTCACTTCTAATGCTCACACTCGCTGAGGAAGCTGTCTGGAGATGAGAAATAAAGCAGACCACTATCTCTGCATCTTCACATTACTTGGAAAACAAAAAGCAGACCTCTGCCCTGGAGTCACTCCTTCCTCCCCACAGAGAGCTCCACTACCTTTGAAGGGCCTCTTGCTACCAGCCTGTCCTCTGACCTACAGCTCTCCTTAGCTCTCACCTCCAAGCAGTCAGCATGTCCCTGAGACAAACCAGCACACATCCCCCCGGCTCGCTGCTTCCCAGGGAACTGCCGCTCAACCAGCCAGCCACTGGCTGCAGCCAGGGAGAAGCAGGGACAGGGAGGACAGGTCAGCGTTTGGCTGCTCATGGACACTGTCCACAGCAGATGACCCCCTCACAAACTGCTGCTTTCAGATTTCCAAAGTGTCCTGGCCACAGGCACGCTGACCTTTCTAACAGCTTTATATTCTCACAGACTCAGTAAGGACTGGAATAAATTGTGGATATAACGGACTGTAAAAAGGTTAGAATTCGTGGACCTTGTCAGGTAACACAACACGAGGAGCACAGGAAAACCCTCCCTGAGCAATCTGGTAAAATTCAGCAGTGCTCCCACAAAATTTATACACAGAGAGATTAAAAGAGCTAGAAATTATTGAAACATTGCTGTTAGGAACCAGCCACTTGGGGATGTTTAACATTCCTCCAGTGTGGACAGAAAAGCAGCTCTTGGAGTGTACAGCCATTATTTCTGGAATTGGAATTAAAAAAAAAAAAAAGACGACACATAATAAGTAAACAGGATTCTTTGCAAGAAAGTCCTTTTCACAAATGGTATTCAACCTCCAAACACGTAATCAAACAGTTCTTTTATGGAAGGCTAAAATACAGCTTTTAACAAATATTTCTTGTTTAAAAAGTCCAGGATATGGCTACAAAGACTAAATTTTTTTTAGCAATAGGAGTTTTCTTTTCCCATCAGTCCTCAAGAGAGCCCTGGAAACATACAACAGGGTTTGTGAGCTGCTGTATGGTTGGACCTCCCCTCCACCCCTGATGCTGCCACATCCTATTGATGCCATCGGCACAGCAGGCAGCCAGGGCCGGGATCGCTGGGGTTCTCCTCTGAGAGGTACCACACGTCTTAGTAGACAACTGGCTAATGCACTTAGCAAGTCCCTTTATAGACACCAGGCTTCACCTTGTTTCTTACTGTGTACCAAAGGTGTGAATTAATCAGGACTAGCATGCAGTCTAACATGTTTTATTGATCAATTGATGATACTCCAGAAACCTACATCAAATCGAGACTCAAAAGGAAATACAAAGAATCTGTGCTATTTTCTTGTGCATTTTATAATACCACTTAGGTTAGACCCAAATGCAGTCTCTTTTTGTGGAGTGACTCTTTCCTGAAGCTTTTGGAAAGCCAGAGAAAGCAGCTTTCATGTTCTCCTAGTTTCGGCAACAAGAAGAAAAGACTCGAGTTTTCTCTACTTTTAAGATACATGGCCAAAAATGTCAAAATAAAATCAACAAAATGTACATTTAGGTTGAATTCCACAAAAAGAAATTATATCCTCATAGCTGTTGTTCACTGGAGTTAGTAAAACAGCTACAGCATCCTCCCTATTGTTGGAAGGTACTTTTATATGCAATTAGTGCCAAGATAATTTGAACAGTCTCACTGACAGCACGGATCAACCCACGGACAGGAACAACAGAGGATCTTCAATCATCCATCACCTATCAGGTTAGCTGAGGTGGTGGAAAAGTGGGCATACGTTAATGGGGCAGGTGTGTAGGTAATAAATACTGCTCTTTATTCAGAGACCAATTATTGCAGACAATCGCTGGCATTCATAGGACATTCTCAACCCTGCAGTAAAAAGAACAAATATAAATGCGACTACCTCTGGGACAGAGAACATTAACTAGAGCACTTCAGTCCCAGGGCAAGTAGGAGCTGCTTTGATACAGAACAAGTGCAAAAACTCCTACTCCTTTCAAAAATAAAAAGAAAGAAGTTTCAGCACTCAGTCAGATTTAAATCAAGGCACTAATAACTTGATTATCCTAAAACTTTCTGGCAAATGTCTAAAGTATGGTTGGAGTTAATCACACTTGAAAATGCACTCAAGTGTTTCACGAGGTCCTAGGCTGCTTTGGGGACAGCCTGTGCCGCCATAAAGTCCATCACTTAACTATTCAGTTCCATCAAGCTGATCAGGAGCAGAGCTGGACACTGCGGTTCTGGGAATATCTGCAACCTATGCAGAACACCAGTAGCTGACAGCAGACAGAGGCAAGGAGGCTGGGGGTGCACAAGGGAGGGGACACAGCTGGGACAGCTGAGCCCAACTGACCAGAGGGATATTCCAGACCATATGACATCATAATTAGCATGTAAAGTTGGGGGAAGAAGAGGAAAGGGAGGAACATTCGGGGTGATGGCGTTTGTCTTCCCAAGTCACCATTAGGTGTGGTGGAGCCCTGCTGTCTTGGAGACGGCTGAACTCCTGCCTGACCATGGGAAGCGGTGAATAAATTCCTTGTTTTGTTTTGCTTGTGCATGCAGCTTTTGCTTTACCTATTAAACTGTCTTTATCTCAACCCACGAGTTTTCTCACTTTTACTCTTCCAATTCTCCCCCCATCCCACTGGGGAGGAAGTGAGCAAGTGGCCGTGTGGTGCTTAGTTGCCAGCTGGGGTTAAACCACAATAAACTATCATGAAGAGGTTGCAAAAGTCTCTCCTTCTGACTGCTAAAAACAAGAAAAAGAGAATCAAGAGCTCTCAAAGTAAATGCCAGTACTGTGTAGCATCTGGAACACAGCACCAACACTATCCATTCTAAAAGAAGTCTAAGTCTTAAGTCAGGGGAAAAAAAAACAAAACACCAAAAAACCCCCCAAGTAAGCCAACCTGTACAGAAAACATTCAGAGCCAGACACTCATTGATGTCATCTGTAGCAGCTCTACTGACTTAGCTGTTAAAATGGATGCGACATCATAACTCTTCTGCTTTGCACCCTTAAGATACCTTACTGCTTTCATGAACTTCAGATCTGTTTTTATTAGATGCATTTATAGAAGTCAAAAAAATTCTGGTTTTATAGGAAAAAAATACTTTCATAGCTGTGGTTTCGATTTCACTGTTATAAAAGATAAGTGTTGGAAGGTGTCTTTTTTGTAGTTTTCCTAAAATTTTAACTATTCAGTGCATTATATTGATTTTTAGCAGCTATTAAATACACCAAAGAAAATGTTCCTCCCCCTATACATTTCTCAAGCAAACATCCCTGACAATTTCTGCTGGCTATAATTTGCCCTAGATTGTCTAAATGGTCTTTTGCTTTGGTCTAACATATTTGTCATAAAAATCACAAAATAAGGGGGATATTCCGTATCTCCTACAAAGGAAATGAAAATACTAAGGGGAAAAATATACAGCTTAATTTTTTATGAAACAGCTTTTCTCCAAAAATGTAGTGATAAAAACACTTTTTCTTTTTTCTTTTTTTTTTTAAATTCAGTTTATTTGCTGTTTTTATCTAGTCAGTCACAATGACTGATGTTAAGGGTAGAAACTGAGACGAGGAGGGAAGATGTTTCAATTTCTGTTAGACCAAAAGATCAAGGTAATCATGATGGGAAACTGGAAAATGAGCTGGAATCCCTTCTGTCTTGCACGTTAATGGCAGGTTTGTTAACAAAATGACAAGCACAAGGCTATCAGCACAACACAACTCTTTCAGTTCTGCTCTCAGCCACATATGTGCAACTCCAGGCTCCAGTGATTCATGTGAAACCGAAAACAGAGCTTGGCTTCAGGATTCTGATCTGCTGCTGACAACATAAGACAGAAATTGTGCAACTAGATTTTGCCATCCCAAGTCAGCTTGCACGTCTAGAAAACAGTAAATCCGACTATAATATTTCTGAACAATAATATGTGGAGTCTTTTCCAAGTCTCTGGAGCAGGGAGTGTATTTTCTCTGCGCTGTTTATAAAGTATGTAGCACAAGAAGGGGGCCCCAATCCCTGAACAAAGCCTCTGAACTCACAGTTGAATAATTATCAATGGAATTGAAAGGCAGCTTTCATTATGAGGTTATACCTAATGTATTTCATGGATGCAGCCACATGCAAACTTCTTAAGAGTATACTTGGGTTTTTCCCTTTTCTTGTAGGAAAATCCAACTGGCATGGAGCAAACGATGGGTTAACAATACCTCTGAAACAACTGACAGTGTAGTATGTCCAGGTGTTTGCTAAAAGCTGTGAAACTAGAAGTAACATTAGAGGACCCTAGACAGCTTCAGAAGGTACAGCAACTCCACCATATTCATTGATAACAGGAAAATATCTAACTAACTAACTAAATAAATCCAGTTTCTTTCAACAATTTGTTGGTCAACTTCATCACTCTTTACATACAGGCTCCACATTCTGTGTCTAAAGACAGTATCCAAATTGTGATTTTTAAGCTTAATCCGTACTTTGTCAAGCTCAAAGATGGTTGAGTAAAGTAGTATTGCTTTAAAAGCTGATAGGTTATAAAAGGTATATAAGTTCACTAAATTAAATCTCATTTATTGTTATTTTCCAATGTAAATTAGCTGTCCAATAAAGATGCTTTCACATTCAGCGCTATTAAAAAGATCTGAGCAATTACTTCATTAAGATCTAGAAAATATATTCTGAGTGTCCTAAAGAGCTCCAACAAAATTTAAGAACTGCTTTAAAATAACTTGACATAATGGAACATACAGTAAAATCTTTAATAACCAAACAAGCCTTTGAAACAAATCACAAAGCAACACTATTCTATCACGGTAACCCCAATTTTTACATAAGCTAGAAGAAAAGCTAAAAATATATGAACAGTAGATAAAGCACTCTACCACATACATAATTTTGTCAATAACTCCTGAAGCTGTGAAGACAGGCAGCATACAAAAATAAATATAAAAATATATTAGTGTTATAAGCATAAGCAGAGGTTCTGTGACAACTGCAAGGCAGCTCTAGTTGATGAAGCACCCAGCCATATTTACTGCACTAGATTTTTCAATTTTATGCAATACAGGGATTCATCCTAAAAATGACTACTTCATCCCTTCTTCTAGCTTCCTTAAACATACTTTATACATTGCCATGTATCATATCTAATCATTAGAGAGAGGTGGAAACCTTCATGTTAGAGCAGGTAACATACATCTATTGAAAGATAAACAGGAAGTCAGAAGACTAGATTTTCACCGAAATATTCAGACCACCTACTGAAGTAATTTTCTTTGGACAGGCAGGATAAATATTATAATTTTTCACCCTGTAGCATCATTATCTGGATGGCAAGTAAATTCTGTTCCTGAGGTAGCTTTTTTCGAGACCTTGTAAATATGTGTCATACACAGAGTCATGTTCATGAATAAACTTTCAGAAAACATTTGAAAATAATTTCAATTCTGCCCTCAGTAAAAAAAAAAAAAAAATAAAAGTAAACTAACCATTGTCAAAAAAAGGATAGCTTTCAACCTTGTCATGACTTCAGTGCTGGATAAACGAATACGCATACCAAATGAAAGGTCATCCCTAATTTACTTATTTAGTAAACTGACAGCTTTATACTACATCCATCATTGCTATGTCCGTGTACTCCTCCTCTGTAATTTGTGATGACAAAAAACAATTCACTTCCCATACAGAAAATCCTAACGATGTACATCCACTTCATTTCAACCACCAATACAAACCTCTCTGAGCCTAGCCCTGTATTTCTTCTCCGAGTTCTCCTCCACGTAATCCCGGGCAATATAACCTCAAGCCTGCATTTGCAGTTGCCTGCCTGTGCTAACTTTCTGATCTCTGCTCTATGCAACTTGCACTTACCAGTGGTTTGCACCATGAAGTCTGAAGGATGGTAACCACAGTTATGTCAGAAATTGCTACAAGACAGGCTGTTTCAGACACAGTTGCAAGTTGCTGCTCAAGTCCAGTTTAGTGGTCTTTTTTTAGTCTTAGTAACAGATCATTGACAGTTCATTTTGTATCCAAGACCAATACGTGTTTCCAGAGAAGCACAACTTCTGGAGGGGGTATCTGCTTTGTAGACCATAATGTAGACCCTAACAAAGATACAGTGAAGGAAGGTGTGCATATAGTCTTGCTGCCAGCTGGTACAGAACTTGATCCATCATTCTGTCTTATTTAAAAATGCTCAATTACCCAGTCTCCATATTCCAGCAATTTCTGAGGTGACACCTGAACCTCAAATAGCCACTCTGAACGAAACAAATGCCTGCAACAATGACCATCCTCGAGAAGTCAAGCATTTGTAAAGCTGCATATATTTAAGAGCAAAAGGATGAAGATGATAAATACTATGAGAGAGGTCAAGATGTTATAGCAAGTGGAAACAAGGAACAGGTTGGCCAGAGAAGCTGTGGCTGCTCCTCCCTGGAAGTGTTGAAGGCCAGGTTGGATGAGGCTTTGAGCAACCTGGTCTAGCAGAAGGTGTCCCTGCTGATGGCAGGGGGGTTGGAACTGGATGAGCTTTAATGTCCCTTCCATTCCAAACCATTCTATGATTCTATATCAGTCCTGAAGATACCGCTGCAGAAACACGTGGGTTTTTTAGTTCAATTCTAACTGCTAATTGAAGGACGACTAAAATCAGAAAATATGATCTGTTACTATGATGATTGTATTTCCTTAACCAAACCGAGGTACCAGGGGTCCTTTATGAAGTCTTACAAGCAAATAGGCTATTACAGTGCTGCATTATACAACTAAATGGAAAATTCATTCCAAGACAATGATGTGTTTACCTTCACATGGAGATTACTTATAGAAGCGTTGTCAGCACTTAAGGCAAACCATTCATTCAGTACAATAAGGAGGCAATTAGAGCAAAAACCATCTTCAGCATTATTGTTCTTACTAATTAGTAGTAGTCTACAGACACAAGAGCATCAAAAATAATATGAACAGCCAATTTGTACCCTCAACTTTCAGGAAAAAGAAAACAACTAAAATATATATTTTTGTCAAAAATTGAAATGTATATTTAAGAAAGTATCATCTAGGTTAGCAACCCCTTGGGGTTTTAACAAAACTGTTCAAATAATTAGGCATTTACTTCCACTTCACTTGCTTTTTTAAGCCTGTACACAAAATCCTCCAAAGGCATAGGAAGAATAGACCTGGCTTTTCAAAACACAAAGTCATTCTGCACGTCCAGCCTGATGGGACTTGTAACAGCACTCTTTTCAAAAATTAGTCATAAACTAGTTAAATAGTTTTTATTTAGTTCAGTGCCCCAAATTATCTGTTACTCTTAGGCGAAGGACCAAATTCTTCAAGGACTGATGTGAAGACTCGGAGAAGAGACAAAGGCAGAGGCTGCACATGCATATAGAGAGGTTTAGGTTCCTTGCCAAAGGGTGGGTTCTTACCTTCCCACTGGCCACTCAGCACCAGACTCCTGCTAATGACAATGTCAATCTCCCTGGCACCATATTCCACAGCTAGCTTTATCTCAGCCAGTTTGGTTTCTAGAGGAGTTTGTCCAGATGGAAATCCAGCAGCCACTAAAAGAAAGAGGATGCAGATAGAGGGAAGAAAATGTTTTATAAATTGACCATAAAATTGTATATACCTCTAATACAGTAGAGAGTTTGAAAGTTATTTTTCTTTTATCCCTATCATGATTCAAAAAATATAAAGATACCTCATCCTACTCTCTCTTCATCCACAAGAAGCATTAGTTCTCCCCTCAAGAACCAATGTCCAGCAAGATACTAAGTGTGTCTTGTGAAAAGATCTCTTTCACATGCCTTATTTTTTTCCAAAGCAGCTTACATAAGAAAGTCCAATATCTATTGCTTCCAGCAGAATTGAGCAAACAAGTGAACTCATACATGAAGTAATACATACATTTTTAATTCTCCTCAATTCTTTTAAGTAGTATTTCAAGTTAAATCCTAGTAATACGTTTAACAGCTAAATCACAATATAGCAAATATTGCTTTCAATGAGGTCTATTTAAGATTATGCTTATGCTGTTTAGGTACAAAACCCAAAGGTAACTTAGGAAATGGAAAAAATAATGGCTTTGTCTGAGATCCTTTTTCTCTCTGACATATAAATGCATTTAGGGTGTATATTTTTGCCTACACAACAATGGAACAACAACAAAAAAACCCACCAGAAAACACGGATCTTAGCATTAAACACCTGATCTAACTTCAAAGTTAGCCCCTGCTTTGAGCAGGAGGTTGGCCCAGATGACATCCAGAGCTCCCTTCCAACCCATATAATTCTTTGATTCTACTTTTTGCTTATTGTAGATTCAGGACTTGTCTCTCATGTGTGGTGACTGGAGAAGAGCTGGCACTATTAGATTTGTAAGTACAAGTCCTGAACCTGCAGGCTGCTCAGCAGGCAATAACCCTTGCCTCTGCACACAGCTTCATCGAATTTGGCTTGTAGGATTATACTTACAAGCCAAACAACTGATACAGAAAAAAACCCCTTGTATTAGAACTCCTAAAGCCCATATTTCATTATTATTACTATTATCTACCTACTGTCTACTGATACTTTGTTCAGCACACTATCTCAATTTCTTCTATTTGGGTGAGGAGAACACTGATATATCTTAAGGATATATCTCTTCCAGCAAAACAGATCCTGATAAGCTTGAAGTTGAAAGAAGACAAAAGATGATACCAGAAGAAATCCGACCCTTCACTCCCTTCCTTCCACCTGCTACCTTTTCACCCTACTCTCTGAAACAAATGCAACTCCCAACTTCTGCATTTTTCTACATATTTTATAGCATAAAAATATTTAATTGGATATTTTTGAATAAAGCTTACCTGAAGCTACTGGTATGTTACAACCAGCAGCCTTTAGGGCATGAACAGCATCGGTGACTCTTGCAGGATACACACAAACTGCTGCAGCAGTAATACCTGCAAAAGCCACAGTTCACTTTTTTATATATAGATTTCCACCTCCTGGAGTGCAATCCATATTAGGAGTAAGTGTGCATTGTTCTTACCTTCAAATTTCATTCTCACAAGGATCTTAAGCACCTACACTACGGATGTCTGTTATATTGCTCAAATGATTCAGGTAATTCTCCACATTGTTACCTCCCTCATGTTCCTTCACCTGACCCTGGGAGCAAGTTTGCATTAGGAGTTAAAACGTCAAGATTTTTACCGACAGGTTCACTATTTAATGCCAACACATACAGTTCAGACACACTTAGTCAGCAAATTACTGTGAAAGAAACCGCACTGCCAAGCTCTGTCCTTACTTGTTGAGCCACACTGAGCCCAGCAGCAACTGAGCAGTCTTTATGTTAATGCATTCTTACTGCATTTCTAGTTAAAATTCTATTCTCTCAATGTCTCAGATAATTGACCTCATATTTAATACTTCAACTGTCTGACAAGTCCATAAATCCAAGTTTTAAAAAAAGACTAATCTTTGATATTTTATGTGTATGGCTTAAAACCAGAGGCCTGATTTCCCTTTGGTTCTATGACTTCAATCAGTGGACTAATGCCTGTGTAAAACTGAAATATTTCAACAGTAAAAGCATGTCCCAAACGTTGCTGGGATTTTCTTTTTGTGAGATCATCATAAAGCCAAGTGACAGGACAAAAGTCAAATGGTATTCACTGACACATCAGTGATTAGAGCTGGAAAAATGCAGAAACACTGCTCAGATATAAAGAGGTTTTATTGATAGTTATAGGGACAGTCTCAATTTGATCTGAAGTTTTATAGTGTTCAGTCTCAAGTGTAACATTGGGAATTCAGATGGAGCCTGCTTGAGTAATGACAATGCAAGTTCTACCACTCGTTCTTAAGGGTTGTCTTCTGCCCCTTCAACTCTTTTGACTTAGCTAGGAACTCTGCGTGTGTACATCTGTATATGTGGACAGCAGGATGACCATGAGCCAGCACTGTGCCCTTGTGGCCAGGAAGGCCAATGGCATCCTGGGGTGCATTAGAAGGGGTGTGGTTAGTAGGTCAAGAGAGGTTCTCCTCCCCCCCTACTCTGCCCTGGTGAGGTCACATCTGGAATATTGTGTCCAGTTCCAGGCCCCACAGTTCAGGAAGGACAGAGAACTGCTGGAGAGAGTCCAGCACAGAGCCATCAAGATTATTAAGGGAGTGGAGCATCTCCCTTATGAGGAAAGGCTGAGGGAGCTGGGTCTCTTTAGCTTGGAGAAGAGGAGACTGAGGGGTGACCACATTCATGTTTATAAATATGTTAAGGGCGAATGTCATGAGGATGGAGCCAGGCTCTTCTCAGTGATGTCCAATGGTAGGACAAGGGGCAATGGGTGTGAGCTGGAACACAGGAGGTTCCACTTAAACTTCAGAAGAAACTTCTTTACTGTAAGGGTGACAAAGCACTGGAACAGGCTGCCTAGGGAGGTTGTGGAGTCTCCTTCTCTGGAGACATTCAAGACCCACCTGGACGCCTTTCTAGGTGATCTCATTTAGGTTCCTGCTCTGGCAGGGGGATTGGACTGGATGATCTTTCGAGGGCCCTTCCAATCCCCAACATTCTGTGATTCTGTGACACACAACTGCACACACTCACTACAGGACTGATTCCTTAAACTAGAGTGGGCTAAAAAGATGTCTCCTATTTTAACTACTGAAACAAGCAGGTAACAGATAATGTTTTCTGAAGGAAAAATAACATGCTTAGGACTGTGGAATGCATCTTTTCTGACAGACAAAGTGGTAGGCTTGGTAGTTACATATAGAAACAGCAGCTAAGCGTGAAATCCTAAGGAGTCACATGAACACTTCCCCCTTCTCCAATTTACTAAGGACATTAGCAGATTAACACACTACTCAATTTGTTTCACCTTAGTGCACTGTTATTAAAAGACACACACTGGGGTTACACACTTGTGGCTTCCGCATCAAATTTGCCCATTAGGTATTATAACTTACAGTGTCACCCTGAGTCCATGCTTCACTTTGGTTGCCAAACTGAGAATAGATTTTTCTCTCCTTGTATTCTTATATGAACTCAAAGGAATAGATATTTTGCAGTTAGAACTTAAGACAGTTGCTTTGAATAAGACCGTATAGGACCTGGTTTGTTCTCTCAGGACTATTAGTCCTGCAGTGCCACCTACCATAACTGCTTCCATTACAGGAAGAAGAGGCCATTTTTACACATTTCTGAAAATTGAAAAAATAAATGAGGAAATATAGACATTTTCTATACAAAATACACTATCATACCTTTATCATGCATGTCCAAGGCTTTCAGTAGATCCTCTCTGATAGGATGCTTTGCTTTAAAACACAGTCTGTGAACATTTGAAGAAGTATCATCACCTGAAAGAGTGGTAAGGTCTATGCAGGTGACAGCTTTCAGCAGCCAAGCAGCCTACAAAGAGAGTGAAGCAAGGAATATAGTATTTCAGTTTATGCTTCCAAAGCCAAACTACCTTAGAAGATGCAGGAATCAGAAGCCTGGCACTCACTCTAAGAATGAGGAAACGTATGGGATATAACATGGAGGATATGCAAAAAATGGTTTATAACAGACAGTGCTGGCAGGTAATTTGTTCATGTCTTGAGCAGTATCTAATGGTACAGAAAGGATTTGGAAGCAGAAGTCCACTCTCTCAGAATAAAAGGATCAAATGACCATTTTTGGTGCAAAAGCTAACTAACAAATGGGACTCTGTAAGAATCAGACAAACATTTTTACCTGGACAAATTTAAATCTGCAAGACAAAGATAAAAACGCCACCTATGTGAGGAACCTGACTGTTATAATATGCTCCATTCCACACAGTATGTCTGTATCTTTAAGGCTTATATGCATGAGAAATTATACACATGCCTCAAGCAGAGCACAGGTTTGCAATTGCCAGTAACCAGATGAGTCTACACATCAGCAATTTGCACACTTGCACGTTTGCATGCTTCTCCTGCTGTGAGAGTGAAACATGGAATCAGCAGGGGGTAAGAACCCAGACTTCTTAAAAATTAGGGTCTAGACTCCAGATGTTTCCACTTTCTTTTGTGTGAATCAGGAATAAAAAACATCTGTAATTATTTGGTGCAAAAAACAAAAGCAAGAGCTAAGTGACAAGGCTATAGCACTCAGATGAAAATGCTATGGAATTTTAGAAGATATACTAATCAGAGAACGGAACAGAAGCACAACAAAAACTTTTTTTAGCTTTTTTGCCAAACAAAAATTGAGCTTAAGACATTATTTTGAGATATTTGTTGAAGATCTTCCAGCAAATTTTAATTTACAGTGATGGCTTCACTAAAAGCTGACACATCTTAGTGCATGTTTGTTCCAAAAGGGGGAAGTTTGCAATGGCAAAGTCCATTGAGTCCATAAAGTCCTTCTGTGACTGCTCTGTTCTGTGACATAATTTGTCAGTATAGGCAGCAAAAGTTGTTGTTTCTGCATGGAGGTATTACTCTGCAAATCTTTAGTGGCTGGCCAGCCTACAAACCTCTCACACTTCACTGATGGGAGTCTCCTTTCTGAACTTGCAGGTAAATGTTACACTGAAAGCTGCTTTGGGGTGACTGAATGCAGTAATGAAGTGTTGCTGGTCTGTGTTAGTCTAAGCTTGACTCCTTGATTCAAACTGGACACCAGGCCAAAATCTGTCCATTCTGCCAGCTGGGCAGTAACAGCAGAGGTTGAGGGTAACTGCTAAGATACTCTAAACGTGTGTTCAATCAATAAAGTCAGCCTTGAAGAAAAGTTCATTTGCACCACTGGCTTTAGCGATGGCTTATGTGAACATATTTTATACAAAGATGGACAATAACCAATCATTTACCTTATCTAAGGAGTTGAGAACTCAGTTCCCGTAACATTAGATGGCTCTTTCATTTTTATTTTTTTTTTCCTTTCTGCCCCCAAGTGCCATAGCCAGTCAGGATTTTTGAGTTTTAGGTAAGAACTAGTTAAGCAAAGAAATCACACATGTTGGGGATGTTTAAGTAAAGAAAAATCATCCAGGTAGGTCAAACTTGACAGGGACCATGATCATATCTTACAGCTTTAAAATTAAAAAATAAGAAGGCAGCACGCAAAGAAATCTGTCTGGGAAACAGAATAAATGTGGTGGGATAGTAATATACAATTTAATCCACTCATGAATAAAGATGACTTAAATTCATTTGCAGTTTTGCCACTCATGAGTTATAAGGTTTTTAACTTGTTTGGATAAATGCGTCACCTTATTCCATCCCACCATCATCAAATACAAATTATTAAAATAAGACATGGACAAGCACATCTTTTAAGTTTACATGGATCTTGAAAAAAATTCAATATTGTAGCCTGGAGAGGGAGAGTGACTGCTTTAAAAATACAGGAATGGAATGCATAAAAAGAGCACTTACTTGCCAATTACCTTTCACAGTTCTCCATTTTTTAATTCGTTCTGCATGCCTCACAACTGCAGGTCGATTCACATGCACTTTTGAGATCCAGCCAAGTTCTGGGGTGGGAAAAGAGAATAAAAAAAAAAAAGTCTCATCTATTTCTGTGTTCTTTTAAAATATGGTGTGGGATTTCAGAAGAAAGTTGTAGCTTGGTTTGGAACCTCTGAAGAGGATGTTGTGCTTTCATGTCCTTTTAAGGGCTGGTGTACTTATCACCAGTGCAAAATATCCTACTAGCACTAACTTCTGTTAGGGTCTGATCTGTGAACGGGATGTTTCACACAGCAGGTTTTGTTTGCCATTAAAATTGAATTAACTTACAGTTGATAAGAGACACTATGTTGCTAGTCCTGGACTATGAAGTGTATTTTACATGTAGCATATAAAAACCTAAACAAAGCAGCCTTCTGCCACTGCTTGCTGATTTACTTCTTGATTCCAGAATCCGGAATTGATTCAGTCCTTTGCTTGTCTGCTGGCACTTAGGATACAACAGCATTTTTTTGTGTGCGTGAACCTTTATTTTCAAGCACTGTACACCACATAGTCACCAAAACCTTCGGACAGACCCTTCAGAACAAAGCATTTGGGTTGTTACTGTCTAGAGCTAATTTTACTGCATTTGCTGCTAAGGCTGGAAGAGAAGCAGATGCTCAATGTTTACTACAATAATAAAACTGTCTAAAAACAAAAGCACCAAAGATTGGACACTGCTTAATGAAGGGTAACTGACTGATAAGGAGAACTGGGGGTTCAGGTTCTTGAATCTTGAAATTTCTGCTGAGTATGATAATCCAAAGATGTCATTTTGAATGTTAATAAATACAAACTGCTCACAGAAGTACACAGGAAAAAGAAATCAGAGTATCTTTAAAATCTCTCATTTCCCAAAACATAAATAATTCTTCTAAACACTAATCATATAAGTAATCCATGAAAATACTCTGAAAACAACATCAACAATCATTAACTACCAAGCATCAGCAAATCACCACCATCAATCATCAAACATCATCATCAGTTAAGGTCAGTACATGGACATGGGCTTCGATACTAAGAGATAATAGCTCTGGGTGACTTAATTTATTAAGAGCATCTCATCTCTACAAGTCTTTTTCACTGCTGTATGAAACTTGCATATCACTCAAGCACACTTATTTAAAAAGGTTTAAAACTTTTTTAAAAGTCAATAGCCAAAATCACTACTTTTGCACAGAAATCTTATCCTCAAATTTTTTTCTGCCTACTTTACAGTTTAAAAAAAGAAAAAGTGTAGAACTAATATATCAGCTAAAGTATGTGTAAATACAAGCTTGTTTTCCTAATTAGACTTACAAAAAAGCTCTGTAGAAACCAATTTAGGGTAAAGATGACCCAGTGGAAATGCAGGACAAAGGCATGATACACAGCTAAACAAAATCTTGTTCTGAGCATAGTAAGCCACCTTGCTACTGGGAGGTGATTCTGCCCCTCTACTCCGCTCTCGTAAGGCCCCACCTGGAATAATGCATCCAGTTCTGGAGCCCCCAACATAAGAAAGACACGGACCAGTTAGAACAAGTCCAGCGGAGGCCACGAGGATGATCCGAGGGCTGGAGCAGCTCTGCTGTGAGGACAGGCTGAGAGAGTTGGGGCTGTTCAGCCTGGAGAAGAGAAGGCTCTGGGGAGGTCTTATAGAGGCCTTCCAGTACCTGAAGGGGCTACAAGAAAGCTGGGGAAGGACTTTTCATAAGGGTAGTTAATGACAGAACAAGGGGAAATGGGTTTAAACTGAACGCGGGGAGGTTTAGATTAGCTATTAGGAAGAAGTTCTTCACTGTGAGGGTGCTCAGACACTGGCACAGGTTGCCCAAGGAAGCTGTGGATGCCCCCTCCCTGGAAGTGTTGAAGGCCAGGCTGGATGAGGCTTTGAGCAACCTGGTCTAGTGGAAGGTGTCCCTGCTGATGGCAGGGGGGTTGGACCTGGATGAGCTTTAAGGTCCCTTCCAATCCAAACCATTCTATGATTCTACTGCCTTCCTATTACCACATACAAGAAATTAAAAGAGCAGTACCTACAAGGTCAAAATGTCAGCCAAAAGCAGAAAATGTAAATCAAAGAAGGAATTTCAAAGGAATCCTAAGGAATTTAAGGATTTGTTTAAGAATTTAGCATGTATGGTGACAAAGAACAGGAGGAGCTTGCAAAGTTGCAAACTAGTTGAACAGCAAACCCTCTAAAAGCCACAGGCTTATCCATTCTGCCCCAAAAGCGAGAAGCTCAAGTGACATGTGGAAAGCAGGTGAGAAAAGCTATTGCTACAAAACCTACGGCTAGAACTTCCCTTCTTTGTGAATATCAATAAATGCAAACCATACAAACACAGGCAGTTGAAATTTAACCTAGTGAAACCTTTACATCCTCTGCAGTTGCTTTAAGGTCCCAGCTGCTATGTGACCAGCACAGAGCATACATCACTTCTCAGGGGGCCACTAGCAGCAATATTTGATAGAGTCCATGGGGGAGGAAAATACAAATACATAAATAAAGGAAGGAAGGAAACACAAACGCTGTGTTGTGATTCTCTTGCTCAGGTGGAATCATTTAATCATAATCCAATATATGAAAATAACTTTTGAACCCTACTGGGTGCGTGGTGACTTTTCAGCTCCTTTGGAAAACGTGAAAAAATCAAAGCAAGTGGTTTAGATGAGGAACTCTTCTTGTTCTCCAATAAGGACCCTACTCTAATCTATTCTTTCTACATTATGAAAGACAACTAAGAAATCCAACTAAATAATTAATTCATAAAAACTACAGCCTTCCATAGAAGAGTTTGGAAGAATATGAAGACAGTATCTAGTCTGTTAGATATGGAAAATTCAGGATTCAGATGAAAATTTAAGTGAAAGAACAGAAATTTCCCTCAAGAGTAGGTTAACTCTTCACTACTTATTATTTGGAGAGGATTCAGTCTGATTCATCTTGTGCTGGACACTGGTAGAATCATACATACAACTATTGTATCTGCCCCTACCTGACTTTTGAGCATAGCTTTTCAGAAGGTCACAGTAATCTTTTCAGGAAATAGAGCACTGCATACTAGATGAGATTAAAGGATATAGTCAAGTCTAACAGCATTTGAAGAAAGAAAAAGAAAAGTAAATTCATAATCAGTGGGAGAAATGATGGGGAAGGACAGTGGAAGTGAAATAAGCTACTACCTTTGCTTTGCCCAAAGTCACCTGTGAAAGTTACCGTGTATCAGCTGATCAGCAATTGCTGATTGCATGTTCTTTGCAAATATGATTAAATTAAATTCATTGGCTTAAGCCCTTTTCCCAGTGTAACACACTTTGCCTTCTGTTTTCAGAATAGTCATGAACATACCTGTCACATGGCAACTCAGGAAGGTGTCATACCTAATTTTTGTGCCTGAGATGTAAGTTACCTTGAAAGACCATAGAATCTGGATCTCCAAGTATTTTGTTAGAACGTGGGATATCAAACCACTGTGAACAGCACAGGCAGAAAACTTGAAAAAAAAAATTAAAATAATTTTTTTAAAAAAGCAGAACTCCACCCCATCTGTACAACTTCATGTGAGGCATTATGCAGCTTACTAAAGAAAATAAAATGGTGTAATTTAAAAAATGCACGGCGAGGAAGGACAAAGGTTCTGGTAATATGCAGCAGCAGATGGAGACTTCTATCTAACACAGACCTTTTTTTATCCAAGCCCACTTCTCTATTAATTAAAGCAGTGGGCAAGTGAAAACAAGTATGTCTCAGCATAATGGCCTCTAAATAGACTTTCAAAGTTTGCCATGTGAGGTCTCACCAAATATTTAAATGTGTCTCTATTCAGAAAAATCACTACAATTCCAGTTTTGGTTTTTGTTTTTGCATTAAAAATAAGAATAAAACCATTATTTGAAAAAGAACTGACTGCCTTTGGATTCTTCCCCTCCTCCACTCCCCCAAGCTTTATGATTTAGTATCTGGGTAAGAAAAACTGTATTTAATTAGGCTCATTAACCTTGCAGTGTGAACATGTCTTTTTTTTTTTTTTTTTTAAGTAAGTCATCTGCTAGTCATCTGCACAGTCATGTGGCTTCAGGGATAAAAGTAATTAAAGCAGTTACACTATGGCTAATTAGCCAATATTCTGTAATCACTCTTCAAGTTTACTTTTTTCTCTGAAGACATTTGAAAAAATCATATTCCAAATCTTAACAGGAAATTAATCTCCTCTCTTTGAAGAATATGAACCCAAAATTACCAAGCATTTCCTCAGAAAAAAATAAATAAAACCACTTCATTAGTACATAAATATCTAAGATACCTAACACATTCCTCATAAAACAGACTAAGCT
Organism: Antrostomus carolinensis; assembly: GCF_000700745.2. Taxonomy (NCBI): domain Eukaryota; kingdom Metazoa; phylum Chordata; class Aves; order Caprimulgiformes; family Caprimulgidae; genus Antrostomus; species Antrostomus carolinensis. The sequence goes on along the minus strand of NW_010299200.1, from coordinate 5,006 downwards.
TTTCAGAAGCTTTTTTTTAAAAAAAGTGTAGATGGCACCCCTTCAGATGGTGAAACAGAAAGCCCACGAATGCCTGAGGCTGTAGTTTCACAAGCATTTTAAGGCAGCACTGTCCCCAAAAAAATTCCCCCCCCCCCCCCCAACTGGTTATTTCCTCCTCTGTGCCAGAAACAGCATGTGTGCTCCTGCTCTTACCATGAATATATGATAAAATGGGTAAGGGAAGTGATGAAAGCTGTTATTTCTGGTGAAGTGAGTGAAACTGTGCTCTGAACCTTTGGTGGAGAAATGAGGTATTGAGCTGGACACAGGCTGACCCCAGCTGGCCACGTGTAGCTGAGCAATGCTGCTGAAGAGGGAGAAAAGGCTTCAGGATCAGGTCTTGTTACAGCTACCGTACCATGTAAGCTCTTTAAAGGCTTAGGGATTATTCAGTTTCTTAGAGACAGAAGCTGTAGTTATTTTCTCACAGTGACTTTTGCTACGGACCTGTTTTATTTCCAGATGGGTTCTCCTTATATGCGAGAAGTTCAGTCTCCAAGTCATCAGCATTCAGATTCTCAAAGCAGGACACCAAGGCACGAGCCCTGAACTAGAAATCAGCTCTGTTCTCTTGTGACGTTAGTGAAATCACACAACGTTGATCATGGATCACATGAAATGGATCACGGCATCCTTCAAAGCACTTTGAAAACCACTGACAAGCCTTTCCTCAGAAAGTGAGCTGCAGAACAACAGGAGTTTGGTTTCCTGTAGGTCCAAGTCCTCTGCTGTCCCCTCTCTTCTTTCCTGGCTCCAGAGACCTCTCCTAACCCCAACAACCCAACTGTCCCATTATGGTCCTCACAACCATGGAGTAAAACAGGACATTGTTACTTGCATAAAGCCCAAAAAATAAGATGTAATAAAAAGTCATGTCATTGCTGAGCTGCACTTTTCCCTCAACAGAGCGAGTAATTTGGTCACTCCTCCCGGAGACTTACTTATTTCTGAGACATCTGTCGCTCCTTCAAATCAGATTAAAATTATCCAGCAGATTCAAAAGGTGTTAGAAGGGAATAGTGAAGAAACAGAGCCACAGTACACACTAAAAACAGCTATTAATATATTAGAACAGGATTATGTTGTCTTGAAAAAGGATGCAACACTTCATTATCTAAATGCCACTTACCAACAGGCTAGCTCTCACATGTAAATGGCTCAGAAATATCAACTATAATTAAAAATATCAGTTGAAACATAATGAATGTATTTCTGGCCCTTCAACTAGAGGGGCTGAGCAACACAGACTTTTTAATTTTTTTTAGAATCCAAGAACATCCTTTGCAAAACAACTGTAACTAATTATTCATTACTCAGAATACATCCATTTATATACACACATACATAGACACACAGGTAAAAAAACCCACATAACCATAGAACAATTTGGGTTGGAAGATCTCTGAAGGTCATTTGTCCGACATCCTGTGCAAAGCAGGTTCAGCTCTCAGCTCAGACCAGGCTGCTGAGGACTTTATTCAGTTGGGTTTTGAGAGTCCCCAAGGATGGAGACTACACAGCCTCTCTGGGCAACCAGCCCCATCACCTGACTGTCCTGCAGGAAGATATTTTTCCTTCTCTGTCTCAAGACAAGCCTGTTGTCTCGCTTCATCCCATCATGCAACACTCTGAAGAGCCTGGCTCTGCTTTCTCGATACTCTCCCCGTAGGGATGAGCAAGCTGCTGTTAGAACCCTCTAGCTTAGGACCCATCCTATTTAACATTTTTTTTTCAGTGACCTGGAGGCCAGGTCCATGGAGGTCATTACTCGGTACCAGCCTCAAAGCAGAATATTATCAACTGTGTCATCTGCTGGGTTTTAAACACCCTACTTTCCATTTTATGGGTGTACAAGAGGTTATTGAATATCCTTCTTTCTCCTGAGGCTGTTGCATCAAAATTCCATCAGCAGGGAGCAGAAAACTTGTGTGGTAGCTGTCTGCATCCCCACAGTTAAACCAAAGGATTATGCTACTAGCTTACACTACAAAATTGATGCTTATTGATGTGTTCCACTATTTCATTGTGAAGGGGCCTGCGATGTTTTTCTGAAGTGACAAAACATGAAGCACCTGGTCCATTACCCTCCAGCATCCTTGGGAGCAGAGTGGGAGAGGCAGACTCCTTTAGTCCTGGTAGTCATTGTGGTAAACCTGAGTATTCAAGAATGACTCCACAAACAGTTCCTGTGGAATGGCAGACTTGTAAAATTCCTTATCCACCTTTTTTACATGACTCTCTGACAGCAAATATATCAGTGTATTAGACCAGTCACCCTCTGACTAGTTCATGCAAATCAGTGTCTTTTTATCTGTGTTACATGTACCTGTTCTTTATTCCAAGTAAACAACATGTTCTTCTACCAAGGAACACTGATAAGAAAGAAAGAAAGAAAGGAAGGAAGGATGAATTAAGGGCTTTTACAAAAATGTCTTTATTTTACAAAGAAAAAAAAAGATCACATGGGAAAGCATTACTTGCCAGGACTTGAGAAGAGTTTGGCTTATCATTTATGAACAAATAGATGCTGTTTAATGGCAGCATCAGAATTGCACTGCTTAAATAATGACATTAGGTAGGAAGCACAGAAATAGCAGACAGATAAAAGGACTCAAATAACATATTTTTAAGTAAAATATATTTTACCACTAGGTGTCCCTATTAGAAAACTGTAATCCTACAGAACACTCTGTGAGATACAGGGCAAATCACTGGCATTACTGTTAAAGCTGCTGGCACAAGCTGGCAAAACCTTCAAAAGCCAAAGTGCCTAAGTCACAAAAGCAGCATGTACTGTTAGCAACCATGAAAGATAAAGGGAAAGGTTTAACGTGTCCTTTCTGAGCAGTACTGAGAGCTAAGATACAGCACTTCAGGTAAGATACAGCAACTTACTTAAATATAGCATTTAACATATTTCAGATGTGTATTTAGAGGGAGAGCAAATGGCAGGGAGATTCAGTTCTCCCTTTAAAGCAGCCAGCATAAGGCAGCTGTTAGAAACAGCCACAGCAAGTACACTGCAGCTTAATACAAAAGCAGTCGTGGCCACACCATTCCCCTACCACGCTGGCCCTGCACATCTAACCCAGCTCATTCTGACTGCAACAGATGTAAACAAATATCACTGGGAATTGACGGCAAGAAGTACCTGCAGATAAGCTGAGGGCAGTGGCCTTTCCAGGTAAATCAGTTGCAGCTGGAAGCAGCCATATGATGCAGCCCTGAAGACATCCATCCCTCTGTGCTCTCCGTTAATAATCTTGAGCATTAGTTGGCTCTGCCTCTTGGGCAGGGAAGGGCTACTTATGGGAGGAGAAAGAGTTATCGAAAATATTTGGAATATACTCAAAGATTGCTTTAGTGGGTGCAAAAAAAACAATTATGTTGTGCTGGTCAGCTGCACATTGAACACTTTTCCCTTGACTACGATTGTACAGCAAGATCCAGCCAAATGTTAGTGAGGTTGCTTGTCTCTTCCAGTAGTTTCTCACTCAGCAGCATAGCCTTCCTTACATGTAAACCTGTCAGTCAGAGGATGACTGTTTGGTAGGAACTCAACTGACTTCACATTCAAGTTTCTGGCCTCCCCACACAAACCGACAATTACTCTTAATCTTAAATTAATGGTAAAAAAAAGCACAACATGCACCTAGTTTAAAGTAACTGGTGTGCATTTGCAAACTTCCATGCTAGCTTTTTTCCTAACAGACACTGAAGTTTTGCCACTATATTATTAACATGTTTGTTTCAGCAAAAAGATGCTGTTCAGATGGTTACAGTTGAAATTCACCTGTCCCTGCAAGAAGCCCACAGTTAAGTACCTCAGAGAGCAACTGGACAGCTCACTTTTAGGAGTTACAACATGTCAGTCATTTCAGAGAATGAAAACAGAGTCAACTTTCAGTTGTCCCCAGGCTAATCATTTAAATTACATGTTAGCTTTGTAAAAAATACCTGTCCTTGTGCCATAGCCACGTGACACTGTGACGAGTGGCCTCCTGAACTCTGCTCCTGCTAACTTTGAGATCTCTCTGTTCCGCACCAGCTGTCCTCTGCTCCCGAGGAAGACACCACCCCTGTACCTCCTCCACTTAATTGTCCATCTACTCATATTCACCAAATTATCATACCTTAGAGGCAGACTGTAGGGAAGGCACCTTATTTCATTCTACCACTGCAGCTGGGGTTTGCCAGGTGGAGAAGTCAGAAAGCTGTAGCCATTTCTCCTTCCCCACTCCCAGCAATCAGTAGAAGAGAAGCTTCAGCCAGCAAATGGCACAGAAACCATTTCTTGGCAGCTTTCTGCCTTACCTGAGGCACAGCCACCTTTCAGACCTGCAAAATCACACAATTCCAGAATTGCCTAGACTGGAAAAGACCTTTAAGATCATCGAGTCCAATCATGAACCCAACACTGACAAGTCCCCTATGACTAACCCATGTCCCTCAGCACTATGTCTACACGACTCTTCAATCCCTCCAGGGATGGGGACTCCACCACTGCCCTGGGCAACCCCTTTCCAATGCCTCAGAACCCTTTCAGCAAAGAAATTTTTCCTCACAGCCCATCTCAACTGCCCTGGGCACAACTTCCTCTTGTCCTATCACTTGTTACTTGGTTGACCAGATCCTCATCAGTCTTCAGAGAGCAAGCAACAAAGAGAACGAGAAGTCCAGAGTTTAAAATTCAGAATCAAATTAATAAAAAGCGTTTTGACCTTCTTGGGGAAAAGGGGTGTGTGAGGGGAAGCTTATCCAGTGCGAACCAGAAAGGTGCACAGGAGGGGACCGGGCCCAGCTCTGTACAGGGCTATGGCCGCCCTCACTCCCGCCTGACCAAAGGGGCAGCAAAGCGGAAGAGACAGCCCGACCAAGGCGTCACGAGTACGGGCTAAAGGATCTACCGGAACCCTAAGCCTGCTTCTACGTTGCCTCGTCAGCACAGCCCGGTTTGAGGCAGC
>NW_010299199.1:1462-11252 GCF_000700745.2 Antrostomus carolinensis | reverse complement strand
TCCAACCCCCACCATTCTGTGGTGATGTGATGATAAAGCAGCACCCTGATTCCTAGCACCACAGCCTCACCATTCCTCTCCCAAAAACTAATTGCAGAGTGAAAGCAAGCAAGCAAGCAATATATTTAGTCTTGCTGAGTTTAGCTGTTCAGTAATAAGTGTTCCACACTGAAAATGAGAAGCTGACGAGGCTGGAAAACTGGAGTTTCCCCAGCTTCCAGGCTACCCACTCTTCTGCGTGGGAGAAGCCGGCCAGAGCATGCGGCCAGAGGGGACACAAAGCTGGCACGTGAAGGAAGGTGAAGGAGGGCTGTAGGTGAGGTCATGGGTGGCACTGAGGCCACAACAGATGCAGGCCAGCCAGTCCAAGCATCCTCAGGTCTGCTTATGCTACAAGATGTTCTGGCAAACTGTTTCCATGCAGCCTCTCGCTGTCTCCTAAGTTTTGGATGAAGCGTAGCGTATTTACCTTTGATACTTTTCCATATGTATGCTTTCACCAAGAGCTACCTCAAAAAAGTTGTTTTTAAAAGTTCAGTTTGAGTGGAAGCATTGAACAGCTGTAAAACAGACCTTGCAACTTCAAAGGGCCAACAGCAAGTGTACCCATAGGCTCATTCTTTTAACTTCAAAACGGTTCATAAGGATAGACTGTTAACTAAATCTAGAATCTGTACAATTCCTGACTGTCCTGGTTTTTGCTAGGATAGGGTTAATTTTTGTCTTAGTAGCGAGAAAGCGCTGTGTTTTGCTTTCCGTGGGGATGGTTATGAGAAGAATGTTGATAAGGTACAATGACATGCTACATGTTAAGGTGCCGCACCAGAAGTTTTTGTATGAGAAATGCAGTTGTGGAAATTCAAAGAATTGTTAATGTGCAATGCAGTGTCCAAGTGAGCCCCTGGCAGCTACTATTGTGCACTAGAGACCACATCCTCTGCGTTAAATTAGCATTTTTCGACTAACCAAAAGGCTAACCCACTCACTGAGATAATAGCTTTCACTAAACTGAAGGAGAAAACCACTGCTGCTTAATTCACTGCATGGCACAGCTACTAACTTAAAATACAAACCAGAAATTAAGGGATAAGTCTGCTCAGATGGAAGCAAAATGCAGAGTGACAAAATGGCCTTACATAAAGAGCAGAATGTTGTTATTTCAGTCTTTATATATGGTGCATAAATGCCAACCTTGTTAAAAGGAAAAGAATGTGCAGAATACATAAAAAAAATCAACAGAACCATTCTAATGCCAAAGTAGTTCATTAGGTAACTCCCACTCAAGAAAAATCTTTATACTTAAAGGCACTGATGCACAGAACAGACCTCTGCAAGGCGGTCACTCTGCAGCTGCTAAGGACACATCCAGCCAGATGGCAGGAATCACTGCAGCTCCACTAACTGCAGTGAGAGATGGGAAAGCTGGAGGTCTGACTGGTATCCCATCAACTCCCTCTCTTCCCCTCTCCCATGACCCAAACTGTGAGGAATTTAAACCAGCAAAATATTTTACCTTCGGTAGCAGAAACGATGACATGTGACAAGATACAGATGTTGTTCTCAAACAGCCTGACAAAGCCATGGTAATCAACACAAAAGCATCAGGATCGTACAACTCGGAGCACGTGAGCACAGTGGTTCCAGGACCTTAGTAATCCCTGGCCATCTTGCATGCAAAATGTAATTAGCACTCTTTCTGCCTTACTGAAGTCTTACCGAAACCTCACTGCCTTACTGGAAGCTCTTTTTTGAACTTGCCATCAGTGAAGCCTGTACTGGCCCAAGACTCCTCTGGGCAGTGTTGACAGTGACAGATCTAAGTACCTATGGCTGGCTGGCTGTCTTCTGCTGTTACTTCCAGCCTACCACGGATGTGGCAGCAGCCTGTATATAAGCAAGAGAGAACAGGGTCTTGAGCTTAGCACAGGCTCATAATTCACAGGAGAAAAAAGAGAGACAAGAGGGTCATTTCTTTTTCCTTTGCCACTGGCATTTTATAAGGAAGTATCTTGGAATCTTTCTATACATTCCTACAAAGTACATGGACCCGTGAATTAGACAGCACCTGAAAAATAAAATAAAGGAACTACTGCCAGCCACAGCTCTTAAAGGAAGAGACAAGAGAATATTTTGTAGCCAAAAGGAAGAGAGGAATGAAAAGTCTTGACCTTATCTGATGGACAGGTGATTGATTTATGATACACAACCTCATTATGAAAGGGACACTGACTACAAAATGGAAAAAAACTTCTAAGATTATATAAAGCTGATTCAATTTTTAAAATAAGTTAGCACAATACACAGGGCTAAAATAATAATGTGTAGCCAAATAGAGAATAATTTGTAGCCAAAAGGAATAGAGGAATGAAAAGTCTTGACCTTACCTACTTATCTGATGGACAACTGATTTATCATACAGAAGAATGTCAACCTAATTATGAAGGGACACTGAGTACAAAAGGGAAAAAAACCCCAACTTTTAAGATTATATAAAGCTGATTCAATTTTTAAAAGAAGTTTGCACAGTGCACAGAGCTGAAAAAAAACCCCAACCCGTCACCCTCTGGTTCTGGAACAGATATCCATGAAGAATAATTTTTACAGAAAAGCAAAGTCAAGGTCCATCAGGAAGCAATTAGTATGTAAAAGCAAACACAGCTTATTTATAGCACATAGGACATGACAATGTTAAGATTAGATGGACATGACCAGGTAACTAGTACATGATACTAGCCCAGGTGAATAAGGTTCTCTCCTTATTTACGAGTACAAATTCATAAGAAAACCATCCTTAATAAAAAGGAATTAGCAATAGCTTAAATGAAACAAAAATGATTTCTAAATCAGCAAGAATAACAGAATTTATTAACTACTGACCATAGGTCATTTTTGCTGGCCTTCTTTAAACGTATCAGTACAGAAAGGAATCAATACACTAGAAGTTCATAGGAGTGGGAGCCAATGAATTCTGAAGAAACATCCTCACAAGATGATCCACGAGTAACCTCTGGGAAGGAGAACTGCACATCAGCCTTTCCTGAGGTAATCAGTTATGAATGGTAAGACACATGTATGCCTTCACATGATTTGTAAGCCATTATCTTCCTTAGCGCAATTTGCTTTAGCTAATCAATCTTATTTCTGGAAACAAAACAGAGTCATTTGAAGCCTGGATTCCTCTTTCTGGTTTTTGTCAATAAACTACAGCAGATCTGCACAACATAGAATCACAGAATGGTTTGGATTGGAAGGGACCTTAAAGATCATCTAGTTCCAACCCCCCTGCCATCAGCAGGGACACCTTCCACTAGACCAGGTTGCTCAAAGCCTCATCCAGCCTGGCCTTCAACACTTCCACGGAGAAGTGTTTAAGGCCAGTCACCACATTGTAGTGACTGGTAGGTCCTAGCCCAGGGGAAGGATGATAACACCACAAGACCCCACCAAAAGCACTTGATGAAAGGTCCGGTACCTCTGTGGCAAGCAGGTGGGAAACAGATCCCTGTTCTAACAGGGACAGGAAGATCTGCGGACAGCCCAGCTTGCTCTCCCTAAGGGACAGGCTTCTGCAACAGTTATTTCCCTTCATTGACTCTGGTGGAAAAAGTAGATACCTTCCCTGCAAGTGAAATTATTGGTTTTGAGTGAACAGAAGTCATCCTGGAACAGGTATTATGGACAAGAGATATTTCTAGTTAGTTATTACCGACTGTGTTAAATTGTTTGGAAACCTCCTCTTTAAAGATCACGTTCAATCCTTGGCCTTTGCTGAGACCAGCAACGTACCACAGAGATTACAGCATAGTGGATACAATCCGATATAAACAGCATTTTTATGGAGTAATCTTTTGCAGGTTATATATCAGACAACCAGTTCTTTAGAAATAAATTTTTTACCAAGGCCTTAAAAAAATTACTATAAACAAGCTAATTTCATAGAATCACAGACTGGTTTGGGTGGGAAGGAACCTTAGAGCTCATCCAGTTCCAACCCCCCTGCCATCAGCAGGGACACCTTCCACTACACCAGGTTGCTCAAAGCCTCATCCAACTTGGCCTTCAACACTTCCAGGGAGGAGCAGCCACAGCTTCTCTGGCCAACCTGGGACACTGTCTCACCACCCTCACACCAAAGAATTTCTTCCTCGGATCTCATCTCAATCTCCCCTCATCCAGTTTAAAGCCATTTTAAGCATTTAATTCTACTTCCCTTTACCATTCCACAGCAGAGAAAAACAGCAGCATCAGTTGCAAACCATCTGTGTCTAGCTAGGACAATAAAAAAAGGGGGAAGATGTTCTCTGAGCTGCGAGGCAGCGGCATTAGCAGGCTGTGTATGTCCCAAGGAGGGATCCATTCCTCATGCACTTACTCTGATTTAGCAATTGCCCTTGGAACAGCAATCTTCTTACATTGAGTACTTTTGTTCTTGTATTTTCCTAAAGTTCAAACACTCACTCACGTCAGAAGGAAAAGAAGCTACTGTTGGATCTGGTCTCCCAGATCTTTGGCATTGAAAAAGATACAAAAGGTTAAGTGACCTTAAACTGCAACCCCATAGCTGGGATGCTATTCATTTCCTCTGACTTATTTTGTATCTACAGCACAACTACAGCTAAAAGGAGAAAGAGAAGAGAAAAATCCATGTAAGAGCAGATTTTAGGAGAGGTGCCTATCTGTGGCAGTTCTTCCCCACAGAATATTGGAACAGATACTGCTTTTTTACTAGGAAAAGCGACAAACAGATGTTTAAATAGGTTAAGGATGGAAAGAAATTTAATTTGGGAATAAATAATAATTAAATTATCTGTATTAGCTTCCATCTTGATTCTTCTAAGAAAACTCTCCCATGTATAAGTTACATGTAAATTCTGTATTGCCTGAGGTTGTGTGGCCTTTTCAGAGTTTTTTTTGCAAAGAAAAAGCAAGATTTCCTTTCGATGTTAAGTGCAAAGGAGTTATTTGTTGCTTGTTATGTCCACAGAAACAGTATATATAAATGCTTGCATTTTAGATTTCATTTCACTGAAAAAAAATCCCAGCACCTAAAGCTAAAAGACTCCTTTTGATCTAGTCTAAATCCTTATCTGAATTTGCCAGGGAATTCAGCAGAAATACTGAGGATGCAGTTTAAAGCCAGAGGGCTGCAGTTCTGCCTTCGCTGCTCATTCCCAGCTCTTCCCATCTTCTGCTTGCTGCTGGCGCTACCACTCACGCAGTGACAATCGTGAGTTATTTCAGGAAGCTGGTAATGAAGATTAACCTGGAAAGTGATCTTTTCTGCCCAAACCCGCTCCCTGAACTGGCTTGCCATATGGTTCCCATGATTATCAACTGCGCCTTAGGAGCAGGAACACAGCAGATGAGGCTTGGGTTGCCTTAACCTACCGCAAAGTCACACTACCAATTGCTTGCACTCTTCTTTGACCACATACTCCAAACCCCAACAGTCTCAGCACTAGCACTTGTAGCTGTGGAGAAGACAACCCTTGTGTGACTAAACAGACTCCTTCAGTCCACCAAGGTCGTCTCCGATGAGCTGTAGTTCTGGTAGCTGGCATAGCCACCAGAACAGACACAAATGGAGCAAAAGCTCTTTTTTTTTTGGTAGAAAGCAGAAATCTCACACTTCTTAGTGGCATCACTGCAGAAAGGTTCTTACCCTTTAACATGTTTTGATAAAGAATGAGATGTGGGCAAACACCTTTCTGTGGAAGATAACCTAGTCACAGTGTCACCAGAGTGAACTCAGCACCAACAGGTAAGGCTTATCAACCTTATTTTCACTGTATTTGGTAAAGTTCCTGACAGCAGAATACCCTGTGTACACCCCATAAAACTCTTCTATCTTATGGACTATGTTACCACACATCCTCCCCGTTTCATAAGCGTACTCCCACACCATGTCATAAAATCCTTTTTTATTACAGAATCCCAGAATTGCCTCTATTGGAAAAGACCTTCAAGATCATCAAGTCCAATCATTAACCTCACAGTCCCTGACTAACCCATGTCCCTCAGCACTATGCCTACGTGACTCTTCAATCCCTCCAGGGATGGGGACTCCACCACTGCCCTGGGCAACCCCTTCCAATGCCTCAGAACCCTTTCAGCAAAGAAATTCTTCCTCACATCCCTGGCCACAACTGGAGCCCATTTCCTCTTGTCCTGTCCCTTGGTCCTTGGTTGAACAGACCCACCCCCACCTCTCTCCACCCTCCTCTCAGGGACTTGGACAGAGCCAGAAGGTCTCCCCTCAGCCTCCTTTTCTCCAGGCTCAACAACCCCAGTTCCCTCAGCCAGGAACTCAGCACACTTGTGCTCCAGACCCTTCCCCAGCTCCGTTGCCCTTCTCTGGACACGCTCCAGCACCTCCATGTCCTTCTTGGAGTGAGGGGCTCAAAACTCAACTTAAATTGCTTACAAAACTGAACTTACATTACTTACATTACGTTTTCTGTACATGAATATTTCATCTTTACCAAGGTGAAGCTTGCAGTCCCAAGGCTACTCCACAAAGGTTAGTCTCCCTTGGCTGTCTCTACAATCAGCTCCCAGGAGATGACAACCTACTGGCACTACCATGTCTAGTTCAACATACGCCCTCTGTGCCCCCTTCTCCATGTCAGTGCTAATGTTCGATCTTTGATCAAACCATGCTGGGGAGCTAAAATACCAAAAACTCACACCCCCCTTCTCCACCCAAAACATACTCCCCCCACAAAAAACAAGTGATGAGTTTCTACTCGTTCAGCTGCCTGCGGATCAGAAAAATGTAAATTTATTAAAGACAGGAGTGGGAACAGAGACTGGTGGAAGGGAAACCTTTTGGCAGCAACTATAACCTCAAATCATACTCCTGGAACCAAAGTTAAGTCAACTCTGAAAAAAAAATCCATAGGAATTTGGGCTTCATTTGTTCTGAAGTTCATGTAGTCTAGTTTCCAAACATAATGTGCAGCTTAAGTAAAAGCATAATTTAAAAACAAATCATCATAATTTAAGATGTTTATATTTGTAGGATAGGTAGGAAAACTCAACTTCTTTGATCTAACTGCAGCAGGATAGTGAGCAATCAATCCCAAACCAAACAGTGCCAGGAGTGTCAGAGTTTTACCAAGGTCCAATTAGTATCTTTAAAAACAGAAGAATAAATACTTTGTGCAGTAATTCTGGAAAACATGCATGCTTTCTTTTGGGTCAGTGCAAACACTGCAACAGCAATTCATTAATGTCTTCCAGAAGCCACACCATTAGAAAAATGTTAGTACGCAAAAACATAAGAACAACCCATAATAACAATTTGCTTTAAGTATCACTATCAACACAGAAGGAAGACACAGATGGGTTCAGGGACTGGCATGACAAGAAGATAAACTATTTTTTGTGAAAGTCTGAGATCAAATAGGCAAAATACTTTGGAACAACAGAAAAAGAAATCAAAGTTGTCAACCCCAAGAGTTACCAGGTAAAGTTAAAAGGCTTGCGCTCATCTGAAATTCAGAGCAGATCAACACCGCGGTTGGAAGTTGTTGGACCTTTCCCTAAAATACCCGCTCAAACTTCCTCCCGAACCTCTCCAGCAACACCACACCTCAAAATTACGCCATGCTGTACACAAACAATCTTTCTTTCCTCAGTGAGATACGCAGTTTCCTTCTCACACTTCTATCATATTTTCAGAAGATAACTCTAATCAACCTACTGCCAGAAGCTGGCAAGTTATAGGCTTATAGTCCCCACCCCAGCGAATGATCTAAGCTTAAAGATGGATTTAAGTTCCAGAGTCACTAGGTTTTATAGGGAAGTCATGCACAGCGTAACAAGTTCATGAAAAGATGGTGTACAACAATAGCTATGTGTCATTTAATGTTATGGAAGATGGTGTCCCATTTGAAAAAAGCACACACAAAGAAAGAGAAGTGAAAAATAAGCAGCTGCTAGAGGTCCACAGTGAGCTGCAAATAATGTGGGTTTGTATGAAAAAAGTACAGCTCACTCTTTGACAGAAAGCTCCCTTCACCTGCAGAACCATGACAGCTGTGATTTAACAGCACTGCAATGACTTGTCTACAGATAACGAGGCCCCATGCTCCCCTTTGGCTCTTTGATCTCTACAGCCTGGGCCTTTCACATCCCCAGACCTCTCTTCTCCCATCTCACCACCAATTTTGTCCAGATAATTTGAAGATTGATACTAAAAATAAAAAAGTTTAAAGTGACATTTGGCAAACCTAAACACTCAGCAAATGTGATAACATGTTTCATGTGCCAAAGCTGCTTGGAAGGTCTACTGACACACAAAGTACTCCCACTCCTTAATTCAGGCTTGCTCTGCAGAATGTAACTGTGTTTTAGACTGAACTGTACTTCTTAAGTCTGCTGTGGTGTTTATTTCATGTTACTGTAGTAGCATACAAGGTCAGTTCACATACATGCATCGTTTAAGAGAAGTTCAACTGTTCCACATAACTAAATCATTATGTTAGAAACCTGTCAGGATTAGTTAAGCTCACCTCTTTATCCATACTCTCTAAATCCTCTTTACATAGGGTGTACAGCGGCATTGTCTCAGACATACTTGGCTGGCGTTTCCGCTTAGATGGACCAGGCTGCTCTTCATTTTCACTCGCTGGTAGATCTTCTTCTTCAAACATCTGCTGCTGATGTGGTTGAACAACTCTGAAAAATTTCAGGGGTCCCACATAAGAAAGATTTACTTGATTTACAACTTGTCTAGAAATAAAATCCTATAAAACAATTTCTGACTGCTGAGTATCTATGACTGTGTTCAACAGAAGAAAGATCAAGTCTCCCAATGATTTGGTTTGATTTTCAGTCTCATGGCTTAAGCTCTTATTCTACCTTTGACAAAGTACTCACTCTCCTGCCTTCCCACTGTTCTCATAACCATCAAACCTTTCTTAAAACCAAGAGTTTCAGGAGCTGCAGATGCAAAATAGAATAAAAATAAAATACTTTAAGGTTTATGCTCAAGTGGAGTTCGTCCATCACTTAACACGTTTATCAGGCAAGAAACAATTCTCACACTCTAATAAATTTTCCCTGATCTATGTTATGCTGGTATTCTCCAGTCTCAAAGTATCCCTTTCTATTTCTCAACCTTACAGACAAGAGCCTTGCAAGTAGAAAGCTCATTTCTGCTTTCTAATCCAATCTAAATTTCCCAGATGCTAAGCCTGGATGAGATGCAAACCAGACCATATTTCTTTTTGGCTAGTGTATTCAAATATGGTAGCATTTTCTCTTCGTTTGTATTTTATTACCCCATTAGTTACTGTATTTAACCAGAACACGAAGATGCAAAAAGGAATGTCAAAACATTCATTAAAATGGATAGAATAATAAGAAGTTCATGGAAATTGCTTCATAATAGTAATAAAAAGATAGACTACATCTAGAACAACAGCAGCAGACTTCTACATTTCTTGGGCATTTTTTTTTCCTGTGACTATTATTTAACTATTAAAGACTCTGAGAAGTTAAAACTGCTACAAAATACAGTTTAACTATGAATATTGGGCCGTCACACTAACCTCCTGGAACACATCATAGCAGCTCAGCACCACTCAGAATCCTATTCCAAGATCTCAGGTCATAAAGGATCACTAATTATTTACGTTAGCCACAAGATTTTGTATGTGTGGAATGATTACCACAAGCAAGTATCAAAGGGCTGTATTTGAAATCATAAGCTGTTTCAAGTTGGAACTATCAGGTGAGATACCATCACACTGCTTCTGAAGGGGGTGGTGATTACGAAAGGGTA
>NW_010299199.1:847-1422 GCF_000700745.2 Antrostomus carolinensis | reverse complement strand
GGCTGCTTCTCCCCAAGCCTGGATTTTCAAGAAACAGCTTTAGATCAGCAGCCCCACCCAAAAAAGCTATTATTATAGTATGAAAATCCAGTCACAGGTTAATGTTCTACAAAACTGCTTCTCCTCACAAACTCGACAGCTTCCTAAGAAGGTTATCTAAATAGAAAACTTTTTTTCTACATTAGTACTTCAATCCCAGAATGCATGAAATCTGAAAGCCAAAGCTGTCCATCCAGCACATATTAAGGGCTCATATTTCCCAAACACACATCTCTCTCCTCTCAGATCCCATGGATAGCTACAGGAGATGCAAATTCATTTTTTGAATGGGAGGTGGTGGGGGAAGAGAGCCAAGCCACTGCTGCGTGCTAGCCAGAGCTCAGCTCCCTGCTGTGGCAGATCACCATCAGCTCAGTGCTTCCCAGTCTCACAGCAGAAATGGTTTAGATGTTGAGGAAACGAACTAACCAAACTGTTTTTCTGCTAGAGATTTTCATCACTGCTTAACAGTTTGTTTGTTTTTTTTTCTCCTCCCCCCTCTACTAAATGTTTTCATAGAATCATAGAATGGTTTG
>NW_010299199.1:0-664 GCF_000700745.2 Antrostomus carolinensis | reverse complement strand
TCCTAATATCTAATCTAAACCTACCCTCTTTCAGCTTAAACCCATTTCCCCTTGTTCTGTCACTAACTGCCCTTATGAAAAGTCCCTCCCCAGCTTTCTGTTAGCCCCTTCAGGTACTGGGAGGCCGCTATAAGATCTCCCCGGAGCCTTCTCTTCTCCAGGCTGAACAGCCCCAACTCTCTCAGTCTGTCTTCATAGGAGAGGTGTTCCAGCCCTCGGATCATCCTGGTGGCCCTTCTCTGGACTTGTTCTAACTGGTCCATGTCTTTATTATGTTGGGGGCTCCAGAACCGGACGCAGTATTCCAGGTGGGGCCTTTTCTATTTTTAGACCGCACAGTTTTCTTTTGCTATTAAACTGCTCTCAGACAATAATTTTCATAGGTGTAAGAGGGGAAAAAAAATAGTATTCCACTATATTTTCCAAGAGGATCTTTTAAAATATGATTTCCATGCCTTTTTAATAGGTACCCTAGCCAAGAGAAAGGTGGTCATGCTATTTATAATTCTTAGTAAAGCAGCAAACGACAAAACTAAAGGTATAAGCATCTTACACACCTGTATTAGAAAGAGGACAAGCTTGACCATGCCAAGAATTATACACAGTTATATGTAGCAGGCAGCCAAGTATATTTTCTTGGATTAGAAATAAATCTCTTTTTTTT